>NC_057807.1:279214855-279474626 GCF_018294505.1 Triticum aestivum
ATAATCAGCAAGGCAAGTAACACTTTGATCATACTTCTTTATTACCCAGTTTTTATGCATTAGTTCAACCCTCAAACAATTTCATGATTAGGATCTGATTAATATGTGGGTTTTGGGAAGTAGATGAGGTAGTACCTATTACCTGTTTTATTATCAAACCCTTGGGAGTTACTTCTACGTTTGCTTATTATGCCATGCTATGCTAGTAGACGTGGATTGGGTGAGTGAATTTCCATGACAGATGTGAGATTGTTAATTAATGGTTTATTTAAAGTGGCAACTTAAATACACATCTGGGTGAATTGAGGTACCTGGGTATTCCAGGATTGCCTGTTTGTTTTGGACCGCCACCCAGGCCCAAAGGGATCATAAGATTATTCATGCTAGAAACTTCCGTGTGCAGCCACATGCTATTATGGGCTCTAGCATAGTTGACTAAGTCGTGCGAACTCTTACAGTGGTAGACTAGCAGATGTAGGGGATGTAGGTTGGTACGGTCTACCCATCGTAAGGTGCTAGCGCTTCTGAAAGACTATGTCTCAGTCATCCGTTTCTCAAACACCATGAAGTGCGAGAAAACAAACGGAGGAGATCGAGTCGTGTGGGGAAAAGTGCGCAAACCTCTGCAGAGTGTATAAACTAATCATGATTAGCCGTGTCCCCGGTCATGGACGTTTTGAGTATCTAGTACTTGGATTATCAAGTGAATCTCATCATGTTACTATAATTAATATTGTTGGGTTTTTAAATGATGATGTTACTTAATTGGGATTGAGAATGGTGTCAACCATTCTCAATGTTTAACAACCACCATGATAGTTAAATAAATTTATTCCTTTGCAGTAGGGAAAAATTGGCTTTACGCAAAACTGTAACCATAGAGCTTTTCCACCAGCCATATATGCATGTAGTATAGCTTTACTTTTTCATTACTCTCTATGTGTTACTTTGCCAGCATATTCCATGTGCTGACCCGTTTTCGGGTTGCAACGTTCATGTTGCAGACTTTTTCAGATGAGGAGTAAGATGCTTTAGGATCGTGGTTCTATACTCAATGATGTCGTTGGAGTTGATGGACTCACTTATCTTCCAAGCCTTCCGCTATTATCGTTATTAGATGGCCTTAAGCCATATTTATTGTAATAAGTTCTCTTTGGAGACATTCGATGTAATAAGTGTGTGATTGCTACTCTATTATAAATCCTTCAAGTATTGTGCGTGTCAGCATTACTGATCCAGGGATGACACTGATGCATAGAGATTAGACTGTTTGAGGTCTGGTCGCTACAAGATGGTATCAGAGCACACGCTGATTGTAGGACACGACCACTAAGCAAAAGCCATAGATCACTACTCTTTCTCTTCTCATTTCTAACTCCTCATCTTTTCTACTCTTCTAGGATGGCGGATGCAAGGAACAAGTTAATGCAACCGGACGAAGATACACCCTTTGGATGACATCTGAAGGAAGTTACCAAGTACCTGAAGATCAGAGTACCAAGCTTCACCGGAACCTACAACGCCACTCTACCCGAAGAAGAGCGCTGGATGATTCAAGTTCAAGTTCCAGGAAGGACGTTCATGCCAGTCACTGAGTCCATAGAGTTTTCTTTTGATGCACCAACCTGGAGTTTAGGAAAGAGCATGGCAGCTCACATTACCATGGGACGTATTGGAGAAGTTTACCACAAGGAGCTTAAGGATACGACCTACCAGATTTGTGGGCGCCAAGATGAGCAATGGGAGATGATCAACACCAGGAAAGACAGATCAATTGCAGCTTTCATCCAGGAGTTAAACCAGCACATTCGACGCCAGGAGAACCAGATGTGTGCAGGCATGATGGATCTAAAGAAGGCCATGACCAATATCATGGAACTGGAGGAAGAACTCAAGTCTACACGCGATGGATATGAGGAGGAAATATCAATGCTAGTTGAGAAGAATGATGATCTGAAGAAGAAGCTAAGAGTGTTCATGGGATTCCCAGCAACTAGAGAAGACGAAGATTGCACTTGTCCCGAGAACTACATCATCATCGACGACACCGACTCAGACCCAGATGATAGTGATGATGACTATGATGATGAAGCTGGAACATATATCATGGAGTCTTCATCGGAGCAGTTTTCTAGTAGACCACCATAACAGTAGTAGAATTTCCCTCCATGTATCTATTATAGTCCGAGCACTTTGTAACGATAGATAGACCGTTGTATGCCCTTGCTTGTTTGAATGAAGTGTTTTGATTGCTATTTGTCTCATGTGCATATGGGTAGTGTTTTCCCTCTAGACCTCATTCTATTCTATATTCTCTTCTTTTCTAAACCCTCAGAAGCCTCCGAGGCATGACAACGGATTTGCTTTCCCGCCGGAGCTCACTCAGTTGATCCAGCAGCAGAATGCATTGATGCAGATACTAGTCCAGAATCAGAATCAGGGGAACAACAACAACAACAATCCACCACCGCCACCACCTGTTGATCTCTTAACCCGTTTTCTTAGGCTGAATCCGCCGGTGTTCTCCAGTAGCACCGAGCCGATTGTTGCAGATGGTTGGCTTCGCAAGACAGCCAGGGAGTTGACCACTTCAGGATGCACAGATGCGGAGAAGGTATGATTTGCCGCACATCAGCTTGAGGGACCCGCAGCATCATGGTGGGAGAATTTCACAGCCACTTATCCAGTAGACACTGTCACATGGGATCAGTTTCAGCAGGCCTTTCGTACTGCTCATGTTTCAGCAGGAGCTATGGCCATGAAGAAGCGTGAGTTTCGCAACTTGCGCCAGGGAGGAAGAACGGTTGGCCAGTATGTGGATGACTTCAGTAAGCTAGCATGTTATGCCCCAGATGACGTTGCTACGGATGCAGCTAAGCAAGAGAAGTTTCTGGAAGGGCTGAATGATGAGCTGAGCATGCAGTTGATGGTAGCAAGTTTCCACAACTACCAGGAGTTGGTCGACCGTGCTCTCATGATTGAAGGGAAGCAGCAGCAGATTGAAAACCGCAAGAGGAAGTATGGACAAGGGAAGTACAATTCTGGAGCTCAGCAGAAGCCCCATTTTACTCCGAAGTCAGGAGGACAGTTCCAGCATACCCATGGAGGAGGTAGTTCACACAATCACAATGGTCCCAAGAATGGTACCGGGAATGGAGCAAGTAGTAGCCAGAACCGTACCAACCCCTCAACACCAGCCAAGAGAGATCTGAGTCAAGTCACTTGTTTTAAGTGCCAGAAGACCGGACATTACGCCAATGAATGTCCTGAAGGCCAGAATGGAAGCGGTAATGGAAGCTCCGGGAAGAAGCCAAACCCTTTCAACAGAGGACAGGTGAACCACGTTAGCGTGGAGGAGGTTGAAGCCCAACCCAATGCAGTAATAGGTAAGTTTTTGGTTAAGTCATTTACTGCACTCATTCTTTTTTATACTGGTGCATCGCATTCATACATGTCAAGGGGATTTGTGGATAAATATAAATTGCCAACCCAAGCCCTCAAGGCACCCATGTTAGTAACCTCGCCAGGAGCAGAGAATATGGCCAGGCTATGGTGTGATCGGTTACCATTAAGGATTGGTAACTATGTGTTCCCCTCAGACCTAATAGTTTTGGAATCACAAGGATTGGATGTGATATTAGGCATGGATTGGTTATCAAAATATGGTGGAAACATTGAATGTGCCAGTAAGACAATTCTACTTACAACCCCAGAAGGGAAGAGGATCAAGTATGTTTCCAGGCATAAGCCGAAGGGGATGCACGCAAATTCCTTATCAGGAGTTTTGCAGGAAGGAAGAGTTGTTTCGTATGCGTCACGACAGCTTAAACCTCATGAGTTGAATTATGCCACACATGATTTGTAGTTAGCAGCCGTAGTGCATGCATTGAAGACATGGAGACATTTTCTTATCGGAAATCATTGTGAGGTGTACACGGAACACAAGAGTTTGAAGTACATTTTCACGCAAAAGGAGTTGAATCGCAGGCAAAGGAGATGGTTGGAACTCATCAAGGATTATGATATGAGATTGCAGTATCACCCCGGAAAGGCTAACGTAGTAGCCGACGCGTTGAGCCGTAAGAGCCATGTCAATACACTCATGATCGCAGGACTGCCAAAGGAGTTAGCCGAGGACTTTTGCGAACTATGTTTGGAGATAGTTCCGAGAGGCTATGTAGCAACGTTGGAAATTCAGTCGACTTTGATGGATAAGATCAGAGAAGCTCAGAAGACCGACAAGGAGATTGCTGAGATAAAGAAGAAGTTGAGCAAAGGAAAAGCCAAGGGATTTCATGAGGATGAGCATGATACCTTATGGTTTGAAGACCGTGTTTATGTGCCCAATGACCCAGAGATCAGGAAGTTGATTTTGCAAGAGGCCCATGATTCGCCGTATTCAATTCACCCAGGGAATACCAAGATGTACTTGGATTTGAAAGAGACTTTATGGTGGACCAGAATGAAGAAGGACATTGCCGAGTATGTAGCAGTTTGTGATGTATGTCAGAGAGTAAAAGCAGAGCATTAGAAACCAGCAGGGTTGTTGCAACCATTGCCGATACCCGAATGGAAGTGGGATAAGCTAGGCATGGATTTTATTATGGGACTACCCAGGACTCGTTCAGGCTATGACTCGATTTGGGTGGTAGTCGATCGTTTGACGAAGGTAGCTCATTTCATTCCAGTGAAGACTACTTACACCAGTGCCAAATTGGCCAAGATATACATGACCAGGATCGTATGTCTGCATGGAGTTCCAAGGAGCATTGTATCAGATAGAGGAACCCAGTTCACCTCAAAGTTCTGGAATCAGTTGCACGAAACCTTGGGTACCAGGCTAGAGTTCAGTACCGCTTTTCATCCGCAGACAGATGGACAGACCGAAAGAGTCAATCAAATTTTAGAGGACATGCTGAGAGCTTGTGCGCTAGATTATGGATCTAGTTGGGACGACAATTTGCTATATGCGGAGTACTCTTACAACAACAGTTATCAATCCAGTTTGAAGATGGCCCCTTTCGAAGCCTTATACGGAAGGAGGTGTAGAACCCCGTTGTCTTGGGACGAAGTTGGAGACCGTCAGTTGTTTGGACCAGATTTGATTAAAGAGTCTGAACAGAAAGTGAAGTTGATTCGCGGCAGGCTCAAGGTAGCCCAGTCCAGGCAGAAAAGCTATACTGACGCAAAACGCAAGGAGACAGTTTACAAAGTTGGCGATAGAGTTTATCTTCGGGTATCTCCACTTCGAGGAGTTAAGCGTTTTGGTGTTAAAGGAAAGTTAGTGCCGCATTTTGTGGGACCATACAAAGTTTTGGAGCGTATGGGAGAGGTTGCCTACAAGTTGGAATTGCCTGAGGGATTGTCAGGAGTTCACGACGTGTTTCATGTTTCCCAGTTGAAGAAGTGCCACGCAGAGATGGCTGATATACCACTGAGAGATACAGTGCTACTAGAGGCGATTCAGTTGGACAGTGATTTGACCTATGAGGAGAAACCAGTTAAGATTCTTGAGTATGCCAGCCGAGTCACCCGCAGCAAGGTTATCAAGTTCTATAAGGTTCAGTGGAGCCACCACACCGAGGATGAAGCCACCTAGGAGCGACAGGAAAATTTGCTGAAGGACCACCCTCACCTATTTTCTAACCAACCCGAATCTCGAGGGCGAGATTCATCTTAAGGGGGGGTAGGTTTGTAACATCCCAAATTTTCAATTTGGAATGTTATACATAGATCATCATTGCATATCATATTTTATTTGCATTTTGCCTCGATCCTAGAAATTCTACGCAACTCAAGGACCCATGGAGAGAGTTGGGGATTTCGTTATTTTCATATTTGAGTTTTTCTCAAATCTTGAAAATAGGATCATTTGATTTTATTTATTTTATCTTCAATTATTTCAAAAAAAAATATGAGAGAGGGAATAAAATGACTTTTCCAAAATAAAGAAATAATGAGGATTTAATAAAAAAATCAAATAAAATTCATTTTGATGTTTTTGCTATTTTATTTGAATTTAGGAAAAAATGCACGATTTTCAAAAATGCATTTTAGGACCAAAAAATGTCCATCTTGTTCTAAATATTTTATTTGGACGATGAAAATTTATTTTGGGTATTTTAGATTTTTATTTATTTTTCTAGATTTTTTTCAGTTCGGCATAATTATTTAAAAAAACGCGCCCGCGCCTGACTCGGCCGAAGCCCAGCCGAGCTAGGCCGGCCCAACCCAGCGCCGCCGCCTTCCCTCGCGCGCGCCGCCGTGCGCAGCACGGATGCCGAGGAGAGTCCGAGCCGGACTCCTCCCCGGGCGCCCCCTTTCCCAAGCCACCGCCCCCCCCCTATATAAAGCGCCGCCGTCGCCCTCTTGGAGCCCCAAGCCGCCGCCGCCGAACCCTGCCGCTGCAGCCGCCAGCCCTGCCGCCTCGCGCTGCCGCCGCCGCCGCTTGCCACCGCCGCCCGAACCGCCGAGCCCCGCCGCGAGTCGCCGCCGCCCCTCACCACCCCGCCGGAGCCGCCCCGCCCCGCCGAAGTGCCTCGCCGACGTACTGCCCGAGCCGCCGCCGCCGGACCGGTTTTTTTAAGAAAACCACTTCGGTTTTTTTTTAGAAAACCCTAGATTCATTTTTTTAGATCGGTTTATTTATTTAACGAGGGTTCGCTCGTTTGTTCATTTTAACGGACGTATCCGTCGTTTAGATCCAGATAACGAACGTTCATTCGTTAATCTGTTCGTCGTTTTTCTTTTTCTCGGATTTATTCCGCGATTTTTCTGATCGTGATTTCTGATCTGATTTTCGTTTTAGTTTATCTTTTCGCTCGTTTATTGGAATCAGGCGATTCAAGCGCCTAGAGTTTCGTCTCGAAACCCTCTTTCCGAATAATCTACTCAAACCAGTTTTTGCTTCTGTAAATTTGACTTAGGTCCAGATTAGTAAATGAAGCTAGTTTCTTTCGCCGTTTGAGTTTTGTTTCTTGGTTCGATTTGATTCTTTTTGCAAACCGGAGTTCTTAAGTTGAACTTTCTGGTTAGATCTCTTATTTGAGTTTTACCCGTGCATTAGATGAGTACTTATTGTATGCTTGTTGTTTGTTTGTTTGTGATAGAGTACCCGGATTGCGCCGCTTGCTACTTCGAATCCCTAGGTTTCGCGGATAATCAGCAAGGCAAGTAACACTTTGATCATACTTCTTTATTACCCAGTTTTTATGCATTAGTTCAACCCTCAAACAATTGCATGATTAGGATCTGATTAATATGTGGGTTTTGGGAAGTAGATGAGGTAGTACCTATTACCTGTTTTATTATCAAACCCTTGGGAGTTACTTCTATGTTTGCTTATTATGCCATGCTATGCTAGTAGACGTGGATTGGGTGAGTGAATTTCCGTGACAGATGTGAGATTGTTAATTAATGGTTTATTTAAGGTGGCAACTTAAATACACATCTAGGTGGATTGAGGTACCTGGGTATTCCAGGATTGCCTGTTTGTTTTGGACCGACACCCAGGCTCAAAGGGATCATAAGATTATTCATGCTAGAAACTTCCGTGTGCAGCCACATGCTATTATGGGCTCTAGCATAGTTGACTAAGTCGTGCGAACTCTTACAGTGGTAGACTAGTAGATGTAGGGGATGTAGGTTGGTACGGTCTACCCATCGTAAGGTGCTAGCGCTTCTGAAAGACTATGTCTCAGTCATCCGTTTCTCAAACACCATGAAGTGCGAGAAAACAAATGGAGGAGATCGAGTCATCTGGGGAAAAGTGCGCAAACCTCTGCAGAGTGTATAAACTAATCATGATTAGCCGTGTCCCTGGTTATGGACGTTTTGAGTATCTAGTACTTGGATTATCAAGTGAATCTCATCATGTTACTATAATTAATATTGTTGGGTTTTTAAATGATGATGTTACTTAATTGGGATTGAGAATGCTGTCAACCATTCTCAATGTTTAACAACCACCATGATAGTTAAATAAATTTATTCCTTGCAGTAGGGAAAAATTGGCTTTACGCAAAACTGTAACCATAGAGCTTTTCCACCAGCCATATATGCATGTAGTATAGCTTTACTTTTGCATTACTCTCTATGTGTTACTTTGCCAGCATATTCCATGTGCTGACCCGTTTTCGGGCTGCAACGTTCATGTTGCAGACTTTTTCAGACGACGAGTAAGATGCTTTAGGATCGTGGTTCTATACTCAGTGATGCCGTTGGAGTTGATGGACTCACTTATCTTCCAAGCCTTCCGCTGTTATCGTTATTAGATGGCCTTAAGCCATATTTATTGTAATAAGTTCTCTTTGGAGACATTCGATGTAATAAGTGTGTGATTGCTACTCTATTATAAATCCTTCAAGTACTGTGCATGTCAGCATTACTGATCCAGGGATGACACTGATGCACAGAGATCAGACTGTTTGAGGTCTAGTCGCTACAACTAATTGGTGTAGGAGTCACAGGAGCTGATTCCTGTGATGAACTACTTTCCAATAAGGGAGCAGGTACAGTTACCTCATCAAGTTCTACTTTCCTCCCACTCACTTCTTTTGAGATAAACTCCTTCTTTAGAAAGGATCCATTTTTAGCAACGAATATCTTGCCTTCAGATCTGTGTACCCAACAGTCTCTTTTGGGTATCCTATGAAGACACATTTCTCCGATTTGGGTGCGAGCTTATCAGGTTGAAGCTTTTTCACATAAGCATCACAACCCCAAACTTTAAGAAACGACAGCTTAGGTTTCTTGCTAAACCACAATTCATATGGTGTCGTCTCAACAGATTTAGATGGTGCCCTATTTAACATGAATGCAGCTGTCTCTAATGCATAACCCCAAAATGATAGTGGTAAATCGGTAAGAGACATCATAAATCGCACCATATCTAATAAAATGCAGTTACGACGTTCGGACACACCATTACTCTATGGTGTTCTAGGTGGCGTGAGTTGTGAAACTATTCCAAAGTTTTAAATGAAGACCAAACTCATAACTCAAATATTCACCTCCACGATCATATCGTAGAAATTTTATTTTATTGTTATGATGTTTTCCACTTCACTATGAAATTCTTTGAACTTTTCAAATGTTTCAGACTTATGTTTCATCGAGTAGATATACCCATATCTGCTCAAATCATCTGTGAAGGTTAGAAACTAATGATACCCGCCGCGAGCCTCAACACTCATCGGACCGCATACATCAGTATGTATTATTTCCAATAAGTCAGTTGCTCGCTCCATTATTCCGGAGAACGGAGTCTTAGTCATCTTGCCCATGAGGCATGGTTCGCAAGAATCAAGTGATTCATAATCAAGTGATTCCAAAAGCCCATCAGCATGGAGTTTCTTCATGCGCTTTACACCAATATGACCTAGACGGCAGTGCCACATATAAGTTGCACTATCATTATTAACTTTGCGTCTTTTGGCTTCAATATTATGAATATGTGTATCACTACGATCGGGATTCAATGAACCATTTATATTGAGTGTATGACCATAGAAGGTTTTATTCATGTAAATAGAACACCAATTATTCTTTGACTTAAATGAATAACCGTATTGCAATAAACATGATCCAATCATATTCATGCTCAACGCAAACACCAAATAACATTTGTTTTAGGTTTAACACTAATCCCGAAGGTAAAGGGAGTGTGCGATGGTGATCTTATCAACCTTGGAATCACTTCCAACTCACATCATCACCTTGCCCTCAACTAGTCTATGTTTATTTTGCAACTCCCGTTTCGAGTTACTACTCTTAGCAACTGAACCAGTATGAAATACTGAGGGGTTGCTATAAACACTAGTAAAGTACACATCAATAACATGTATATCATATATACTTTTGTTTACTTTGCCATCCTTCTTATCCGCCAAGTATCTAGGGTAGTTCCACTTCCAGTGACCATTTCCTTTTGCAGTAGGAGCACTCAGTTTCAGGCTTGGGTCTAGCTTTGGGCTTCTTCATGGGAGTGACAACTTCCTTTTCATTCTTATTGAAGTTCCCTTTCTATCCCTTTACCCTTTTTCTTGAAACTGGTGGTCTTGTTGACCATCAACACTTGATGCTCTTTCTTGATTTCTACCTCCGTAGCCTTTAGCATTGCGAAGAGCTCAGGAATTGTCTTATCCATCCCTTGCATATTATAGTTCATCACAAAGCTCTTGTAGCTTGGTGGCAGTGATTGAAGAATTCTCTCAATGACACTATCATTAGGAAGATTAACTCCTAGTTGAATCAAGTGATTGTTATACCCAGACATTTTGAGTATATGCTCACTGACAAAACTATTCTTCTCCATTTTGTAGCTGTAGAACTTATTGGAGACTTCATATCTCTCAATCTGGGCATTTTCTTGAAATATTAACATCAACTCCTGGAACATCTCATATGCTCCATGACGTTCAAAACGTCGTTGAAGTCCCGGTTCTAAGTCGTAAATCATGGCACACTTGACTATCGAGTAGTCATCACCTTTGCTCTGCCAGACGTTCATAACATCTGGCGTTGCTCCTGCGGCGGGTTTGGCACCTAGCGGTGCTTCCAGTGTAATTCTTCTGTGCAACAATGAGGATAATCCTCAAGTTATGGACCCAGTCCGTGTAGTTGCTACCATCATCTTTCAACTTAGCTTTCTCTAGGAACGCATTAAAATTCAATGGAACAACAGCACAGGCCATCTATCTACAACAACATAGACATGCAAAATACTATCAGTTACTAAGTTCATGATAAATTAAAGTTTAATTAATCAAATTACTTAAGAACTCACACTTAGATAGACATCCCTCTAATCATCTAAGCAATCACGTGATCCAAATCAACTAAACCATGTCCGATCATCACGTGAGATGGAGTAGTTTTCAATGGTGAACATCACTATGTTGATCATATCTACTATATGATTCATGCTCGACCTTTCGATCTCAGTGTTCCGAGGCCATATCTGCATATGCTAGGCTTGTTAAGTTTAACCCGAGTATTCTGCATGTGCAAAACTGTCTTGCACCCGCTGTATGTGAACGTAGAGCTTATCACACCCAATCATCACGTGGTGTCTTGGCACGACGAACTTTCGCAATGGTGCATACTCAGGGAGAACACTTGTACCTTGAAATTTAGTGAGAGATCATCTTATAGTGCTACCGCTGAACTAAGCAAAATAAGATGCATAAAGGATAAACATCATATGCAATCAATATAAGTGATATGATATGGCCATCATCATCTTGTGCCTTTGATCTCCATCTCCAAAGCACCATTATGATCACCATCGTCACTGGCTTGACACCTTGATCTCCATCGAAGCAACATTGTCGTATCGCCAACTATTGCTTCTACGACTATCGCTACCACTTAGTGATAAAGTAAAAACAATTACAGGGCGATTGCATTGCATACAATAAAGCGACAACCATATGGCTCCTGCCAGTTGCCGATAACTCTGTTACAAAACATGATCATCTCATACAATAAAATTTAGCATCATGTCTTGACCATATCACATCACAACATGCCCTGCAAAAACAAGTTAGACGTCCTCTACTTTGTTGTTGCAAGTTTTACCTGGCTGCTACGGGCTGAGCAAGAACCATTCTTACCTACGCATCAAAACCACAACGATTTTTCGTCAAGTGTGTTGTTTTAACCTTCAACAAGGACCGGGCGTAGCCACACTCGATTCAACTAAAGTTGGAGAAACTGACACCCGCCAGCCACCTGTGTGCGAAGCACGTCGGTAGAACCAGTCTCGCGTAAGCGTACGCGTAATGTCGGTCCGGACCGCTTCATCCAACAATACCATTGAATCAAAGTATGACATGCTGGTAAGCAGTATGACTATTATCGCCCACAACTATTTGTGTTCTACTCGTGCATATAACATCTACGCATAGACCTGGCTCAGATGCCACTGTTGGGGAACGCAGTAATTTCACAAAAAAAATCATGTACACGCAAGATCCATATAGGTGATGCATATCAACGAGAGGGGAGAGTGTCTTCTACGTACCCTCGTAGACCGAAAGCGGAAGCGTTATGACAACGCGGTTGATGTAGTCGTATGTCTTCACGATCCGACCTATCCTAGTATCGAAAGTACGGCACCGTCGCGGTCTGCACACGTTCAGCTCGGTGACATCCCACGAACTCTCGATCCAGCTGAGTGTTGCGGGAGAGCTTTGTCAGCACGACGGCGTGATGACGGTGATGATGAAGTTACCGGCACAGGGCTTCGCCTAAGCACTGCAACGATATGACCGAGGTGGATTATGGTGGAGGGGGCACCGCACACGGCTAAGACAATGTCTGTTGTGTGTTGTACGGTGCCCCCTGCCCCCGTATATAAAGGAGCAAGGGGGAGGCCGGCCGGTGATGTCTACTACGCAACCTTCTTCTTGTAGACGTTGTTGGGCCTCCAGGTGCAGAGGTTTGTAGGACAGTAGCAAATTTCCCTCAAGTGGATGACCAAAGGTTTATCAATCCGTGGGAGGCGTAGGATGAAGATGGTCTCTCTCAAACAACCCTGCAACCAAATAACAAAGAGTCTCTTGTGTCCCCAACACACCCAATACAATTGTAAATTGTATAGGTGCACTAGTTCGGTGAAGAGATGGTGCTACAAGTGCAATATGGATGGTAGATATAGGTTTTCATAATCTGAAAATATAAAAACAGCAAGGTAACTAATGATAAACGTGAGCGAAAACGGTATTGCAATGCTAGGAAACAAGGCCTAGGGTTCATACTTTCAATAGTGTAAGTTCTGTCAATAATAATAACATAATTGGATGATAAATATCCCTCAACATGCAACAAAGAGTCACTCCAAAGTCACTAATAGCGGAGAACAAACAAAGAGATTATGGTAGGGTACGAAACCACCTCAAAGTTATTCTTTCCGATAAATCCATTGGGCTATTCCTATAAGTGTCACAAACAGCCCTAGAGTTCGTAGTAAAATAACACCTTAAGACACACATCAACCAAAACCCTAATGTCACCTAGATACTCCAATGTCACCTCAAGTATCCGTGGGTATGATTATACAATATGCATCACACAATCTCAGATTCATCTATTCAACCAACACATAGAACCTCAAAGAGTGCCTCAAAGTTTCTACCGAAGAGTCAAGACGAAAACGTGTGCCAACCCCTATGCATAGGTTCATGGGCGGAACCCGCAAGTTGATCACCAAAACATACATCAAGTGAATCAATAGAATAACCCATTGTCACCACGGTTATCCCACGCAAGACATACATCAAGTGTTCTCAAATCGTTAAAAGACTCAATCCGATAAGATAACTTCAAAGGGAAAACTCAATCCATTACAAGAGAGTAGAGGGGGAGAAACATCATAAGATCCAACTACAATAGCAAAGCTCGCGATACATGAAGATCGTATCAGCTCAAGAACACGAGAGAGAGAGAGAGAGAGATCAAACACATAGCTATAGGTACATACCCTCAGCCCCGAGGGTGAACTACTCCCTCCTCGTCATGGAGAGCGCCGGGATGATGAAGATGGCCACCGGTGAGGGATCCCCCCTCCGGTAGGGTGCCGGAACAGGGTCCTGATTGGTTTTTGGTGGCTACGAAGGCTTGCGGCGGAACTCCTGATCTATTCTATTCCCCGAAGGTTTTAGCGTATATTGGTATATATAGGAGGAAGAAATACGTCAGGGGGGCACGAGGGGCCCACGAGGGTGGAGGGCGCGCCCAGGGGGTGGGCGCGCCCCCTGCCTCGTGCTCTCCTCGTTCATCCCTTGACGTGCACTCCAAGTCTCCCGGATTGCTCTCTTTCCAAAAATAACTTTCCCGAAGGTTTCATTCCGTTTGGACTCCGTTTGATATTCCTTTTCTTCGAAACACTGAAACAAGGGAAAAACAGAAACTGACACTGGGCTCTGGGTCAATAGATTAGTCCCAAAAGTAATATAAAAGTGCATAGTAAAGCCCATAAAACATCCAAGATGGATAATATAATAGCATGAATACTTCATAAATTATAGATACGTTGGAGACGTATCAGCATCCCCAAGCTTAATTCCTGCTCGTCCTCGAGTAGGTAAATGATAAAAGAAAGAATTTATGAAGTGTGAATGCTAGCAAGTGCATAAGTTTGATCAATGATAATTTCAATTACCTTTTCTAGCATCATTATATGTCATAACAGTAGCTCATATCATAAAACTTTGCATGATCAAGTAACAAACTATTCACATGTTAAAGTATAGAACATAAACTTTCTTGAAAACTAACAAACTATGTTATTAGTCATCATACAATTACAATTCATCTTATTTTCAGGAAGAGTCTATGTCAGAGGTTTGATTCATCAAACTTCACATACTCAACTATCATTTAGTCTTCCATGATTGCTACCACTCAAAGCACATTTTTAGAACAAATAGTATTCATCGAACACAGAGAAAGATAGGGGCTTAATGTTTCGCCTCCCAACCTTTTACCTCAAGGGTAATGTCAACAATAATAATTCGTGCTCAAATATATTTGAATGGCCATATATGCTTAGATCTTTCCATCACATGATGCTTGCCAACTAAAGAGTAGGTTGGAATGAGAAGGAATACTATTGACTCTTGCATAAAAGTAAAAGATAGGCCCTTCACAGAGGGAAGCAGGGATTTGCAGAGGTGCCAGAGCTTGAAGCAAAAACAGAGATGAAAATAATTTTGAGAGGTATGCTTTCATTGTCAACATAACGACCAAGAGTTCCCAATATCTTCTATACTACATACATTATAGGCGGTTCCCAAATAGAAAGGTAAATATTTTTACTTCCCCTCCACCAACAATCATCAATCCATGGCTTGCCCGAAACAACGGGTGCCTCCAACTAACATCAATCCTGGGGGAGTTTTGTTTGTAATTATATTTTATTTGATTTCGATCTTTTGATCATGGGACTGGGCATCCCAGTAACCAGCCATTTTCTCGTGAATGATGAGCGGAGTCCACTCATCGTGAGAATAACCCACCTAGCATGGAAGATACTGCTAGCACCTAGTCACCACATGAGCGATTCGGGCATACAAAACAGATTATTATTTGAAGGTTTAGAGTTTGGCACATGCAAATTTACTTGGAACGGCAGGTAAATACCGCATATAGATAGGTATGGTGGACACTCATGGAAGAAATTTGGTTCAAGGGATTTGGATGCACAAGCAGTATTCCCGCTTAGTACAGATATTTTGGCTAGCAAAGGATTCTAAATAGCAAGCACCACATGTTAGAGGATCCATAACAATATAACTTCTATACAAATATACCCAAGCATAACTCATTATGTTGTCTTCCTTGTCCAACTTCAACTAATTTGCTCTGGTTTGAAAATAATTAATGGGGCTCACAATCATAGAAGATGTCCAAGATAGTATTATATGTGAAATCTCTCTTCCTTCAATATTCTTTCATGAATTATTCAAGTGACCAATACAATGTTTGCTAACATTCAAAAAATTTACCACCTCTACTTCTTATATGTGAAGTCATTACTCGCCATGGGATAAGCATATGAAACATGTAAAATTTCAGATTTATTACATTCAAATCATTCAACCATTTACTCATAGGATATAAGTGAAGCACACGAGTAAATGACAAACTACTCCGAAAAGATATAAGTGAAGATCAATGAGTAGATAAATAATTATTTAGCTATGTGAAGACTCTCCCATTTAATAATTTAAGATCTTGGTATTTTATTCAAACAGCAAGCAAAACAAAATGACATTTCAAGGATAGCAAACATCACGTGAAGAAGCAAAAACTTAGGATCAACCGAAACTAACCGATAGTTGTTAAAGAAGAAAGGTGGGATGCCAACCGGGGCATCCCCAAGCTTAGACGCTTGAGACTTCTTGAAATATTATCTTGGGATGCCTTGGGCATCCCCAAGCTTGAGCTTTTGTGTCTCCTTAATTCCTTTTACTAGTTATGTCGCGCGCACGGTTTTTGCGCCTCCGCTGGAGCGCCCGGAGCGGTAGCGCGCGCAAAAAACACTAATTTTCCAGCGCGGCGCTTATATAACGCGTCTGTTGGAGACGCTCTCAGTGTAGTACAGTACAGACGGCAAAGCCCCCAACTACTTGCAAGCTCAAATGTGCTTGCCATGAACAGTAAATTCGTTTTAAAAAACGAATTCTTTCGGCAAACTTTAATAGATGTTTTTGAGAGCTTGCAAAGTTTCATTTTGAAATGATATTCGGAAAAGTCGCAGCAATATAAAATAAAATCAGCACTTCAATATGCTTTCGAAATTAGCATTTTTGGAGCATCGATTTTTTTTTACCGAGACTTCCATAAATCTGATTCCATGATGAAATTATGTAAGCATTGAGAACATTTGTCAATGTTTCGCACAAAAAAGATTTTTTATTTTGTTTTAATTTTTTTATCATTTTACTGTCCATCCGAGCTCATTTCAGCTCGAGCTAAGAATAGTCATGTCCCCAACTCTGTGACTACTCTCTCCGTCCCATAATATAAGACGTTTTATTGCATTACGGTACTTAGACCTTGTTCGGAATCCCACTGACTCCGTGAAATACCGGGAGCTGAGGAGCCAGGAAACAGGCGCTCCACGTTTTCCAACTGGAACTCCACCTGCTCCGGGAGTGGACCTGTGGAGCGGAGGTCTTCCGAACAGAGCATTAGTTTCCTTCTTTTGCAGGTAAATTCATGAGCTTACAACTACACCTGTCCATAGTAACCTATTGGAAATCTCTAGAGTAGGCTATGTTGTCTCCTGAGTACCCACTAGCCCATGACGGCGCGTGTTGCTACACCCATTTATTTTTTCAATAAAATGGTAGTTATATTTATGAATATATGAGAGATGAAACATTAAGGTGACTTGTAAAATAATTGCCACCACAAAAGAAGAGGGAGTTTGGCAATGGAGTGCAATAGGTAGCCAGTAGCTTCCAAAGATGGAAAGCATGTACAGTACAAGGGAATATCTGATAAAAAAAGGTAAGAATCATAGGGACAAGGCGAACCATATGTACCAAATTCTCCACTGCGCACTACTTAGCAATTAATTTAATCATGTAACTTTATGTGTCTTTATAAAATGGATTTATAATAAGTTACTTCAAAAATTGTTTTTATAAGTTAAGGTTCCAACATATACCCGCAAAAAAAGGGTTCTAACATATACTGCATTACTCATATCTGTATGAACGCCTATCAAAATAAGAGAAAATGAAATCACAAGTCTAAATCTTATTGATAGGTAATGTAGAGCAACCATCTGATCTACCCTCAAAGGAAAAAGAACCGTTTGATCTACACCTATGAGCAGATTTTATTGATTGTTACTATCGCCCTAGAATTGATCAGTAAGGAAGTTCTCAATTGATACATCATGCACATGACACTGGAATAGTGCCTAGACGGCGTAACTGCTGCCATTACCTCTTTTCCAAATTGAGAACTTACATAACATCAGTGTGGAAAAGAACCTCGTGACGGTCATTCGGCCTGGCACCAACACTTACTGGAAATGGAATGAAATATTGTCTACTTCAAAAAGTGAAATATATTAATACATTTTCAAATTTCCACAAATACATGAGAGCACCAACCAGAACATATCTGATGATTGAAGGAAACTCCACAGAAAGTGCTATTTGCAAAAAACAGGTCGTTGGCCCACTAAAAGTACAACCCATTAATCATGGACCGCATAGCAAGGCAACTCAGTTGTCAAACAAATTCAGATGGAAACTAAAACAAAAATGAGTTTTAACTGTCAACTAAGCAAAATCTCCTAGTAAGTGTAACATGGCTGGCAAAGTAGAAGTTGCTCCACAACCTTATCTCTAGATATGTGATTTATCCCTTGCTGGAGAAATACAAAACTGACCAAAAATAAAAAAGGAAACTCTAGAGAGTTGAGCCTAACTGACCCGACAAGTCGTATCTTCTTTAGTTCCTCGACAATGACTCTGGATTTTTAGTTCCAATCCATACATGACCTGGATTAGATCGAAATTAACCAGAATATATAGATATTTTTGTTTCATGACTCTTCATAAATCTGCAGTGGTATTAATATTCTTCGTAATATTAACCTAGGCAATGCATCGAATTTTGCAGAATAACAATCCAAAGTTAGTAATATCTATTTAACCGAAGCCTAATTTGGCGGTACATAACCAACACTCTCATATTCTTGGCGAGCTATATAATATATTCACTGATGTAGAGCCTAAGCATGAGAAAAAAGAGATGTTACGTGCTCGTCACATGAATATGCAAATAAAATAACTATTGCTCAGTAGAATAAACGAACGTTTTATACTCCGTTCTTATACTGTAATACACACCAAAATAAAAGGTTGAAACAATCACTTGTAGGAAATATCCGCAGAGCCAGTGAAGAGATGGATCTGGTTACCAGACAACTACAAATCACTTGCATACATAGTGCAAGTCTGCAACCTGTAATAACACACTCATGTTGATCTGATATAAGTATACACATTATGAAGCTGGTGCACACATCCTCAATGTGAAAAAAAAATTGATTTCGCTGAAAGATAAATGGAGGAAAGTACATGGAGTATGATCCTAGGATTTATCTGTCAGCGACTCCTTTTCATATGACTATAAGAGAGAGAAAAATCGTTCATTGCGCTCGTGGACCTGCGGTAACAAAAAAGTATAGATTAGACAGTGCCCATATTGATACTCATCAACTCATGTTTGCCTAAAACGCCATTAAATCACTCCATGAGTAATCAGTAACATCCAGATCACATATTTATTTGAATAGAGAAAGATATTATAGCCAGAAAAAGACTAATTTCTAAACTATGTTATATAGTTTTTATATCAAGGCTAACCGATCTTACAGCACTGGATAATCTTACATCAAAGACAGCTTACCTTGGATCGGCACACAGGAAATTTACACATGACAGATCCTCCACATGAACCGCTGACTCAAGCAGGAGATGAAGAAGCCTAGTGCTACGATGACTGTTGACTGTTGAATGGGCGGATTGAGGCGACGAAAGATGTGAAGGGCTTCCAACAACTTGACTAACAACACCAGCAACAATTATAGAGAGAAAAACAACATCATTAATGGGGGAGGAGGAGCGCAGGGGTACAAAATATCTGCAACACGGAAGAAGACATAGCATCAACATAGGCAAGAAAAGCATATATACGGATATCTGGGCGTGAACTAAGGAGGATGAGGCAGCGGGATTATAACGCACATCCACCGTCGGCGCCGGAGAGTAACGCGCCTCAACCGCCATTATTGATTGTAACTCCGCTGCTCCGACTCTCTACATTCGCGCATCAATGCCCCTTCGTATCGCCCATTGAATCCACCATCGTCGAATTCAGTGGCATCTCACTCGTCTGCTAGATCTCCCTTGCGTCTCTCGATCCCCTTGCCGACCGCGACAGTTGGATCCTCTGTATCGAGCCCCCACCGAATCATGCATCTCGATTGGGGGTGTGATACAGCCCATTGGGACCAATTAACACAAAACTTCCAAAAAAACACCGGAGCAGCGGCCCGAGAAGGCCAACGCTCGTCAGGAAGACTGTGTGTGCGATTTAGGTGCTATTAAGAGTGAATCTGACGGCTAAAAACGACTAAAAATGATGATCCAACGATTAGAAATGCTGATGGCCTGAGAGGGCTGGGAGGGTGCTCAGTTATAATGTATTTAAATATCTCGGTTTCCTAAATCTCGAAAGCTTCATCCACACCAAACTCAACAAGAACTCGTGAGATAAGTTAGTATAAACCAATGCAAAACCTTATCATCTTCTACTGTAACAAATCACTAAAATTATTATTCAACATTTCATACTAAATGTCTCTGCATATTTAATACTCCTATCCTCAAATAGTGATGAGGACATCAATACCATTGTTACACCCACAGCCCCTGTTGCTATACATACTGGACCAATTACTAGAGCTCGTGCACGCCAACTAAATTACCAGGTACTTTCGTTTCTTGGTAATGATTCTAATGTTCATGAGAATATGATGTTGCCTAAATTGGATACATTTGTTTTGCTTACAAATGAAGGGCCTAGCTTGGAGAAGGATGAACATTGGAGCAAGAACAAGCATGGAGATGATGGCATGCGCAAGGGGAACAAGAACGGAGTTACAAGTGATGATTTCAGGACTTTGAAGCCACCGTAATGAGTGCATGGAGCCTTGGACGAAATATACAAGATGCCACTTCATAAATTTCGTCCAGAGGCTATTCTAGGTGCTGCGTCACCTTATTATTGGGCCAGGCCCATGTAATTTTGAAATACATAAGTATATGCTATTTTTAGAGTCTGTATGTGTGGGGAAACAAGAGATAGGGTTAGTTTCGGACCCCTTCACCAAGGGCCACGAAATTCACCCCCTCTTCCTCCATATATACAGCCCTTAGGGCACCGTCTAGACTTTGGGTTTTGTTTAGATTAAAAGTTCGCCATAGCTGCAACTTCGCGTACTTCGTTTGTGTTCAACGACCAGACAAAGGCGTCACAGAACCCCAACTTAATCAATAAAGCTTTCATCTTATATTCGCAATATCCAGATTGCAATCTCAGTTTCTTGCTTGTTCTTTGTTTGCTCGCAGGAAACAGACCTTCGTAGTCAGGTTGATCGTGCTCCGGCGTGGTCAATAACCTCTCGGAGTTGGTTTAGCGATTGCTAAGGCGCGACGTCCTCGCACGTTCGTAGTCGGATCGTCAAAGTCGACTTCCACCAAAGCGAAATCCACCATCTCATCGAAAGACGGACACCTTTGCCTCTATCAAGTGGTATCAGATTTCCAGGTTGCTCGGTGAGATTTTACAGTTTTTCGTAGTTTAGATCGAGTCCGTTCTTCATACCTACAGTCCACGAAAAAGCCACAAAAAATAGGCTTAGTTCATCATATCCGAACCAATCTGAGCCTTTGCATAATCTTTTCTGTATTTGCGTTGTTGAATTTGCGGTTGCATCGTCGTGTCTAGTTGCTGGTCTTAGAGTCTAGTCTTTTAGAGTTTCGAGTTCTGGTCATAAGTTGTCACGCCGCCGCTGCACCATCATCATCGCCCCTGCCATCTACCACCACCGCTTATCCGCCACCGCTTCGAATCCGTATCCATATTCCACCACCGCCATCATATACCACCACCGCTGCCATATCCTACCACCATATATCCACCACCAATCCGAGTTCCTTGCATATTAGGTTTGTTTTCGGGATCCATCTAATTTCCGATTCGTGTTTCCTTGTCTGAGTAGGTTTCGGATTCCAGCAATCTTTTGCCGTCCATAGAAGAGGTTGGTTTCCAAAAAAAAGCAGCACAAAAAAAAGAAAAAAAAGAAGAAGGAGCGAAGAAAAAATCCAGAGTGTGCTTTTCCCTTGTTTACGTGCAGCGCCGTGATTTTGTTAGTGTTCTAGGCTCGCGTCTCTAGCACGGTCTAGCCTAGGACCAGCATAGTACCGTCGTTGAGCGTTTATTCAACTTTGCATCTCTGAATTGATTATTGCTGACCTTTCTTTTGCTACCATATTATAAGCCTTCCCAGCTCCACATACATCTACGTCGTGCGTTTGATTCTCCCTGGTAATCGCTATATCCAAGCTTTGAGAGTTTTGACTACAACGGTTGCCGATCACCACCTGCTGCTGGGTAAGAACTGGTAAGAATTTGAGATTTGCTTGACGGGTTTGTGATACACCACCACCACTTCTTAGTAGTCTGTAGGATCATATTCTTGTGTGTTTCTATTTGCTGCTAACCATGGTAGGATCACAAGCCGATGAGACTGATTGGGAGAACCTGACGAACAAACAGCTACATGATAAATTTTAGCAAATGATGAGTGGACAGGTGCAAGATGTACTAAACAGATTTGACGAGGCCATGGAGAAGATAGATGGCATTGAGAAGACGTTTGAAACAAAGCTTGATAGCAAGTTTAATGAATTGCTCGCGCGTTTTCCACAAGCACCGCCGGCTGCACCTATCGCACCTCTGCAACGACAACAACTACGCCCCCTTCCGAATCAGTATGGACGAGCTCAGCGTGTTCCTATTGAGCCAGGACAAAATTCTGGTGCCGCTGCTACTGCTGTTGGTGCTTCTTTGGCTCCTGCTACTGCTGCTGCTGGTACCGAGGAGGAGGATGAGTATGCGGGCGATTATGAGGATGAGGTTGATCAAAATCAGAACTACGTGCAGCCACCAGCACCACCACTAGTAGGTCGACCTCAGGTATATATTCGTAATGGTAGGCCTGCACCACCACCTCAGGTACGAGATGATGTCCATATTCCTAAACTGAAATTAAATATTCCACCATTTGAGGGTAGATATGTTCCTGATATATATCTTACTTGGGAGTTAGAAACTGAACAACGTTTTACATGTTTACAATATCCCGAGGAGAGACGGGTTGCTGCTGCTGTTTGTGCTTTCACTAGTTTTGCATGTGTATAGTGGTCTGAACATTGTAGATTATATCCTATTCCCGCTACTTGGGCTGCTTTGAAAACTGCTATGCGTACTCGTTGGGTTCCGCCATATTATCAACGTGAATTGCTTCAAAAATTGCAGCGTTTAAGACAAGGAAAAAATTCTGTAGAAGAATATTATCAGGAATTACAAACTGACATGATTAGATGTGGTATTGTTGAGGAGAATGAAGCTATGCTTGCACGTTTTATAGGTGGATTAAATAGAGAGATTCAGACCATTCTAGAGTATAAGGAGTATACTAATATCACTCGTTTATTCCATCTTGCTTGTAAAGCTGAACGTGAAGTGCAGGATCGACAAGCATTGGCGCGAACTAACTTTTCTGCAGGTCGACTTTCATCATGGACACCGCGTGCATCCTCTACTTCCACTACACCAGCACCTCCATCAGCTGCTACCTCCAGCCGTGATACAAGAAAGCAGGCACAACCTCCACTATCTGCCAAGAGCGCACCTGCCGGGCCTACACAGAGCTCTTCTTCTTCCATGGCATCAACTGGGCACACAAGTGATATTATTTGTCGTCGTTGTAAGGGAAGAGGTCATTATGCTAGAGAATGCAAATCTCAGCGTGTGATGATTGCTACTGAGGATGGTGGGTATGAGTCCGCTAGTGACTATGATGAGGAGACGTTGGCTCTTATTACACGTGAAGAACACGGTGGAGATGATTCTGATCATGAGACGCAATACATGGCTCCTGAAGATGCTGACAGGTATGAATGTTTAGTTGCTCAACGTGTTTTGAGTGTGCAGGTCACACAAGCTGAGCAAAATCAGAGGCACAATTTGTTCCATACCAAGGGAGTTGTGAAGGAACGTTTTGTGCGTGTCATCATAGACGGAGGGAGCTGCAACAACTTGGCTAGCATGGAGATGGTGGAGAAGCTTTCTCTCCCCACAAGACCACATCCACATCCTTACTACATCCAATGGTTCAACAACAGCGGCAAGGTTAAGGTAACACGTACTGTTCGTGTGCATTTTAGTATCTCTACATATGCTGATTATGTTGATTGTGATGTGGTACCCATGCAAGCATGTTCCTTATTACTTGGTAGACCATGGCAATTTGATACAAATTCTGTACACCATGGTAGAAACAATCAGTATACTCTTGTTCATAAGGATAAAAATATTACTTTGCTTCCTATGACTCCTGATTCTATTTTGAAAGATGATATTAATAGAGCTAATAAAGCAAAACAGGAGAAGAATAAGAGCGAAAATCAAATTGTAGCAAAAGAATTTGAGCAACAAATGAAGCCTAATAATACACCATCTAGTGTTGCTTCTGAAATAAAATTGAAAAGTGCATGTTTATTTGCCACCAAATCTGATATTGATGAGCTAGATTTCAGCAAATCTGTTTGTTATGCTTTTGTGTGCAAAGAGGCATTATTTTCATTTGAGGACGTGCCTTCCTCTTTGCCTCCTGTTGTCACTAACATTTTGCAGGAGTTCGCTGACGTCTTTCCACAAGACGTGCCACCGGGATTACCGCCTATTCGAGGGATTGAGCATCAGATTGACTTAATTCCCGGTGCTTCACTGCCAAACCGTGCGCCATACCGTACCAATCCAGAGGAGACGAAGGAGATTATGCATCAAGTACAAGAGCTGCTCGACAAAGGTTATATACGCGAATCCCTTAGTCATTGTGTTGTTCCTATTATTCTAGTGCCGAAAAAGGATGGTACATCACGTATGTGTGTTGATTGTAGAGGCATTAATAATATTACTATTCGTTATCGTCATCCTATTCCTACGCTAGATGATATGCTTGATGAATTGAGTGGCTCTATAATATTCTCCAAAGTTGATTTGCGTAGTGGATACCATCAAATTCGTATGAAATTGGGGGATGAATGGAAAACAGCATTTAAAACTAAGTTTGGATTATATGAGTGGTTAGTCATGCCTTTTGGGTTAACTAATGCACCTAGTACTTTCATGAGATTAATGAACGAAGTTTTACGTGCTTCCATTGGACGATTTGTGGTAGTTTACTTTGATGACATATTGATTTATAGCAGATCTTTGGAGGAACATTTGGAACACTTACGTGTTGTTTTTCTTGCTCTACGTGATGCACGTTTGTTTGGTAACCTTGGGAAGTGCACCTTTTGCACCGACCGAGTGTCTTTCCTTGGTTATGTTGTTACTCCACAGGGAATTGAAGTGGATAAAGCCAAGATTGAAGCTATTGAGAGTTGGCCGCAGCCCAAAACGGTCACACAAGTGAGGAGTTTTCTTGGCCTCGCTGGATTCTATAGGCATTTTGTGAGAGATTTCAGCACCATTGCTGCACCTCTCAATGAGCTTACAAAGAAAGATGTGCCTTTTGTTTGGGGTACCGCACAGGAAGAAGCCTTCACGGTATTGAAAGATAAGTTGACACATGATCCTTTACTCCAACTTCCTGATTTTAATAGGACTTTTGAGCTTGAATGTGATGCTAGTGGAATTGGATTAGGAGGTGTGTTATTACAAGATGGCAAACCTGTTGCATACTTTTCTGAAAAATTGAGTGGGCCTAGTCTGAATTATTCTACTTATGATAAAGAATTATATGCTCTTGTTAGGACTTTAGAAACATGGCAACATTATTTATGGCCCAAAGAATTTGTTATACATTCTGATCATGAATCTTTGAAACATATTAAAAGTCAAGCTAAACTGAATCGTAGACATGCTAAATGGGTTGAATTCATTGAGACTTTCCCTTATGTCATTAAACACAAGAAGGGTAAAGAAAATGTTATTGCTGATGCATTGTCTCGTCGCTATACTATGCTTTCACAACTTGACTTCAAAATATTTGGTTTGGAGACCATCAAAGATCAATATGTGCATGATGCTGATTTTAAAGATGTATTGCAGAATTGTAAAGAAGGAAGAACATGGAACAAGTTTGTCGTTAATGATGGATTTGTGTTCCGTGCTAACAAGCTATGCATTCCAGCTAGCTCCGTTCGTCTTTTGTTGTTGCAGGAGGCGCATGGAGGAGGACTAATGGGACACTTTGGCGTGAAAAAGACGGAGGACGTACTTGCTACACATTTCTTTTGGCCAAAGATGAGACGGGATGTTGAGCGTTTTATTGCTCGCTGCACTACATGTCAAAAAGCTAAGTCACGACTCAATCCTCATGGTTTATATATGCCTTTGCCTGTACCTAGTGTTCCTTGGGAGGATATATCTATGGACTTTGTCTTAGGTTTACCTAGAAAAAAGAAGGGGAGGGATAGCATATTTGTTGTCGTGGATAGATTCTCGAAAATGGCACACTTTATACCATGTCATAAAAGCGATGATGCTGTTAATGTTGCTGATTTGTTCTTTCGTGAAATTATTCGCTTGCATGGTGTGCCAAATACTATTGTTTTAGATCGTGATACTAAATTTCTTAGCCACTTTTGGAGATGTTTATGGGCTAAGTTGGGGACTAAACTGCTTTTTAGTACTACTTGTCACCCCCAAACTGATGGACAAATAGAAGTAGTCAATAGAACATTGTCTACTGTCACATCCCTAGCTTCAGGCTTTGCTCTAGGTTAGCTTCATGTGTGCATCATGTCCATATTTTTGAAACTTGAATTGAGGAATATTGGAAGCCTCAAAACCCTAAATAAAAGAGGGGCAAAAACCCTAGAAATCTTATTCATTGCTCCAAATGGCTCTTCTTAAATGTTTGATAATTTTTGGTAAGGGTTCTGGTCCCAACCAAAATATTGAACATTTTTAAGGATTTATTTTTGGGACTTTGAATTTAAATCATAGCTATTTGAATTGGACTTATATCTACTGTTAAATAAATATAGGTCCAATAATTCTGAAATATTTTTGTGGAGCATTGTTTTAATTCCTTTAGCTCCTAAAAATATTGTCAGAAGCAAAATAAATTGAATTGGTTTCAAAACCAAATTCAAAACAAACCTGCAAAATAGAAAACAGAGTTAAAACAGAACAGAGAACAAAAAAAATAAAAAAAGAGCAAGCCCACCTGGCCTTACCTGCAGCCCCCTAGCGCCCCCCCAGCCCCCGGCCCAGCCCACCTCCTCCCCCTTGTCCTCTTCCTCCTCTGCCAGGAGGACGAACAGAGGCGAGGCGTGGCGCGCGCCGACGCTGCCTCGGCCACCTCCTGCTTCCCCCTGGCCACCTCCTGCTTCCTCTCGTCGCCCTGGACCCCGTCCGCGACGCCACGCACCCCCCCCAGGCCTCTCACTCTCTCCCCGAGCTCCTCTCCTCCTCTGGCTCTCTCGCGCGCAGCCACCGAACACACCCGCCGCCGCCGACGAGCTTCCCCGTGGCCACCGGCCACCCCTAGCCTCGCCGATGCGCCCAGGAGCTCCCCCTCGACCCCTCCTTCCTCCCCACCGAACCACGGCCCTACGGACGCGCCACAACGCCGCCGGCATCGCCGTTTCCATCGCCGGCCGCCGAGGATCTTCACCGTCAATTCGCCACCATCGTCGCTTCCCCGAGCTCGCTGACCCTC
Source organism: Triticum aestivum (assembly GCF_018294505.1). Lineage (NCBI taxonomy): Eukaryota > Viridiplantae > Streptophyta > Magnoliopsida > Poales > Poaceae > Triticum > Triticum aestivum. The sequence goes on from NC_057807.1 coordinate 279,241,914, forward strand.
CCTGCACGATCCCCGTGAGTCCCTGCTTCGTTTCCCCCTAACCCCAAGCCCGATTTCGAGCTCTAGCCGCCCCCTCTACCGGAGCCGAGACGCTCCGCCGCACGGACTCGTCGCCGGCGAAGCCCCGGTGACCAAACGGCCCCGCGCGTGCGTCCGTTGCACTCGCAACGACCCGTGGAGCAACGCTAGCGTGGCAGCTAGCTCGTTTGCAAGCCGCAGCGCTAACCCCGCACCCACCCGAGCTCCGGCCGCCGCCTCGGGCTCCATTCCGGCGAACCCCGGCCACCCCCGCACCTCCCGTTGGCCCCCCTAGATGCGCACGGGCACGGGCTACCCTCTGGTGCCCTTGGCTTGGCCCAAAACCCCTCGCAGCGCCACTCCGGCGAGCTCCCGCCGCAGTTTTGGTCGTCGCCGGCCGAACTCCGGCGACTGCCGACGTGGCACGCCTAATTAGCACTAATGACGCCTAAACACCCCCCCCACAGCCACTGACAGTGGGCCCCGTAGTGGGTCAAAGCCCGGGTCAACGCGGGATTAGCCCCTGTGTCACTGACGTGTGGACCCCACACGTCAGGTTTGACCCGAGCCAGCCCTGTTGACCTGCTGACGTCACTGTGACGTGGGGCTGACGCAATAAGTATTTTCTGGATTTAAAAATAATCAGGAAATTCCAGAAAATAGCTAAAACTTCAATAAATCATAGAAATTCAACCGTAACTCCAAATTAAATAATTTATATATGAAAAATTATCAGAAAAATTCAAGGAATCCATCTGTACCATTTTCATGCATGTTAGAACAACTTATAGGTGCTGTTTAGCACAAATCATATAAAGGGCATTTAAATAATCACATATGGAGTTTGAATTTGAATCTTGTATTCAAACCAACTTCATTTAATCTGTTGCTAGTTGCATTAGCCCAAAACACATTCATTTTGCCATGTCATGATCATGCATCATATTGTGCATTGCATTGATTGTGTTCCTTTCTGTGTTGCCGGTATTTGTCCCCTCTCGATAGACGTGATACCGATGACGTGATCGTTGACACTGATGAAGACTCAATGTTATCTTCAGAAGTGCCAGGCAAGCAAAACCCCCTTGTTCATTCCGATACAATCCTACTCTCTCGCTCCTGCTCTCTTTTACTGCATTAGGACAACATCGATTCATCTGTTACTTGCTGCGGTAGCTGAACCCCTTTATCCTTTGCATGACCTGTCATTGCCACAGTAAATAGATGAAACCCACTAGCATGAGTAGGAGTTGTTTGAGCCCTGATGTGCCTACTCATTCATGCTTGTTTGTCATGCCTGCTACTGCTTAGAGTTGAGTCAGGTCTGATTCATCGAGGATGAATCAGAGGTGTGTGAACATGTCCTACTATGTGTGAGCTAAGTGTGTGAACACGATTTGGTAAAAGGTGTCGGTGAGAGGCCATGTAGGAGTACATGGTGGGTTGTCTCATTGAAGCCGTCCTTAGGAACTGAGTTCTGTGTTTGTGATCCATGATTCAGCTACTACCATGCATTGGGCCCTGAAATATGACCCCGCTCGACTTCTTATTCACCCTAGTCCTCTGTCCAGGAGTTGCAAGTAGTTTCTGGTGTTTGTAGCTTACTGGAGGCCGTGGACAGCGCTGACCGTAGGGGTGGGCTGTGATGCGGTAGGTACGTGGCACGGTGTACCGGATGCCCGTTTGGTATCTCGGGAACCCTGTTCACATCGTTTGGGGCTGTGAGCGAAACTCCGGCCGGATCTCCTCATGGATGGAACCCGAATAGGCGATAAACCTGGACTAGAGACTTGAGTGTTTAGGTAGGTCGTGGTCTACACCCACGTCGGCTTTCGCTTGAAGTCTGCCGAGCACATGTCGTGTGCAGATGCTAAGTGGTGGAAACATGTATGAAGAAGTACACCCCTGCAGGGTTAACATCATCTATTCGAATAGCCGTGTCCACGGAAAAGGACTTCTGGATTGCTTATATCAGTTCATAGACAAGTGAAAGTGGATACTTTAAAATGCGCAAGATAAGCGTGAGTGCTATGGATGGCGTTCTCGTAGGGAGACGGGAGCGGATCCATAGTGGTGTATTGATATGGTGAATATGTGGACTCGTGTGCGCCACCTCAAAAGAGTCGCTTGCAGTCGTAGTTTAGGATAGCCACCGAGTCAAAGCTGGCTTGCTGCAGTTAAACCCCACCATCCCCTTTGTTGATAATGATGCATATGTAGATAGTTCTGATGTAAGTCTTGCTGGGTACATTTGTACTCACGTTTGCCTATTTTATGTTTTTGCAGAGAGACTTCAGTCTCACTAGTAGTTCCACGTGGACTTCGACGTTTAGCTTGATACCTCAGCTACGATCTTGTGCCCTCGGCAGGATCTGATAGATAGTCAGGCTTCTCAGCCTTTTTCATTTATAGATGTCTGTACTCAGACATGATAGCTTCCGCTTGTGCTTTGACTTGTATGCTCTGATTGTTGGGTCATGAGACCCATGTTTGTAATGTCTCGCTCCTCGGAGCCTAATTGAATAAATTACTTGAGTCGTAGAGTCATGTTGTGATGCCATGTTGTATTTGCACATATCGAGCATATTGTGTGTATGTTATTGAAATGCTTGGTATGTGTGGGATCTGACCATCTAGTTGTTTATCTTTAGTAGCCTCTCTTACCGGGAAATGTCTCCTAGTGTTTCCACTGAGCCATGGTAGCTTGCTACTGCTCCGGAACACTTAGGCTGGCCGGCATGTGTCCTTCTTCGTTCCTGTGTCTGTCCCTTCGGGGAAATGTCACGCTTTGAATACCGGAGTCCTGTTAGCCCGCTACAGCCCGGTTTACCGGAGTCCTGCTAGCCCAGTGCTACAGCCCGGACCCACTTGCTGATGACCGACACGTTCGAAGCTGGGTCATGGATGCCTGTCCCTGTAAGTCTGTGCCACTTTGGGTTTACGACTAGTCATGTCAGCCCGGGCTCCTTATCATATGGATGCTAGCGACACTATCATATACGTGAGCCAAAAGGCGCAAACGGTCCCGGGCAAAGGTAAGGCGACACCCGTGGGGATACCGTGCGTGAGGCCGCAAAGTGATATGAGGTGTTACCGGCTAGATCGATGTGACATCGAGTCGGGGTCCTGACAGCGTTGGTATCAGAGCTTGACTGCCTGTAGGATTACCAAGCCAAACTGGTCGAAGTTGAGTCTAGAAATTCTTTAGTTATATAAGGGAATTGATTGTGGGATGGAACGTAAGGCTCTTTTTACTCCTTATACCTTATGCCTTCTGATCTGAGTCATCATCTTATCTTCTACGGGGATTAAGAACTAGGCTATCTCTTCTTTCCATTAGGATCACGTGTTACTAATCCGTAGACTTATAAGATTGTTGATTCAAGCCTCAGTTCAGCTCCTACTATCTTCTGTATGTTAATTGTTGATCTCCAAACCTTGATATTGTGCTTCTGAGTGGTTATGCCACCATTTTTGTGAATGTCTCAAATCTTTTCTGAGCATTTACAGCCGTTATGCTGTCCGAGTCATTCCAGGTTTCTAAATAGTCTGATGCATTTGCAAATCCTTTCCCTCTGGTTTCGATGCTCCTTTATGCCAGCTCAATCACACTAATTGTTGAGTTGAGGTATTCTATTGCCTTGACATTATGTTGGAGTTATTATTATGACCCTAGGTGTCTTAGGGGATCATCTAGTAATTTAGCCATGATTTGTGTTCCCAGTGTGATGATTCTGGCCATCATTCTCGAAAGCATCCCGTGATGCTACTTAGTAGTAGGTATTCTATCCCTGGGTTTTGAACCCGAGATTCACTCTACCTACTTCATGTTGATAGCAATTGCTAGTGCCTTTAGGATATTAGTAACCTTTGCGATAGTCCTTGAAGTCCGTGGTATCTTCTTCTTCCAAATACCATGAACTACTTATGGCAGATGTTTATTGGATCAAAAAAAGATCACAATTAGAGTACTCTTGAGGAGATCTCCACTCATAAATCGTGACTCTGCCAGTTCTACCTTTCTGCATGGGTTATCCGGAAGAAATATGTTGAACTTGGTTCGACATACTAATCTATGCATCCACAACTCAGAAAGTTATATGTTCCTTTGAGCTGTTCTCTTTAGTTGCATTCTGACCCTCGTCTATCAATTGATAGTCAAGAGTATGCGTGCGTTCGTTCATCGATGCCTATGACTCTTGTGGTCTGTCAAGCCATTCCATTCCGGGATGACTAGGAGAAACAAACTCCAGTACCTCTTCCATATCCAGGATTGGGTCAAAGAAGTTGTGCTCCGCAGATCAAATTGCTAATCCAGCTTTTGTTCTGTTCTACCCTGGAGTATTACCATCTTTAAATCGGGATTGTTATAGGAATTGCACACCATCCTATGAACTCCTGGTACAGTGATACTTCTTGTCGTCATTAGTCATTCCTCGGTCTTCGTGTTGATGCAACCGGAATACCGACAAATGAATTGTGATGCGTGAAATCAATACTCCTAGCAACCTCGTTGCTTGGTAGTTAAAAGCCAATAATTTTATTCTTAGTGTGTTGGTTATTGAATCATCATTCTAAGATTGATCGTGCTACCTAGTCCATTCTCCTGGTTCACTCCTCGATCGATGAGTTGGGATTATTTCAAATTCTTGCTCTATTGATCATATCGTCTTGCCCTGAAAAGCAAGATTGTTCTCGAGCTTAGTAACATACCGGTGGCTCGTGAATTTCTGAATATCTTCTCAGAAGTATTACCAGGTTGTCACCTGACCGCTATGTTGAGCTCGTGATCAAGTTGGTTTCTTGTGAACCATCCTTCTCCAAGAATCTGTGTTGGATATCCCTGAGCTAGTTGGTTAAGTTAGACAACGACTTGGAGAGTTGGAAGATAAAAGCTTGCCTGACTTAGTTCGTTCCAAAGGGATGTTCTTGTGTAGTGTGTGTTGAAGAAAGATGATATCTTCATCGATTGGTCCCTGTGATCAGTTGCTGGACCTATCGTCTTATCAATCCTTTGATTTGAGTGTGGGCTATCGTCAAATCAAGTCAGAACCAACGATGTTCGTAATGTTGTCTTCCTCGTGGTTGATCCCTCGAGCATACACCATTATATCTTTTGGGTCTGACCAATGCTATCACCGTGTTCACACGATGGTGGAAGTCCAGTGATATGGAAATTCCGATGAGTTGTTGTTGAGCCCATTGACAACATTCTTATCTCCTCCATGATGTTGTTGAACATTAAGTTAGTGTTGGAAACTTTTGAAAGCATCTTCTTCATGCTAGCTCATGAAGTACTTGTTTGATGAAAGGAGTGACTTCCTTGATTCACGTGCATTTTGATGTAAGTTGCCGTCGTGAACTCGAGAAGGTTTGTTTTTGCCTCCTCTGGAACCATCCCAAGTCAGTTATGCACGTGCGAAGTATTCTGTGGTTTGATAGACTGATCATCTTCATTCCATATGTGTATCCTAGCACATCAAGCCACCGACTGATTTGTTCAAGGAGAAGGAGTATCTTCATAAGAGCTAATCCGGACTTATGAAAGAACTTCGATATCCTCGATGATGGCTCCCAACCAGAACTCGGTAGTGTTTTATTGTAAGACTACCATGTGGGCATGCTTGTCTGGAACAACGTGTTCACATGTTTGTAGCAGAACCAGCTCATGTTTTGGAGCTTGCTATCGTAGTTCATTTCCTGAGAATCTCGCAACGTCATCTCGTCGATTTGTGTTGCAAACTTTCATTTTTCCTCCTAGACTCGATGAGTCTGGAATATCCTAACACCAACCAGAGCTGAATCTCAGGCAGATATGATGGTTGGAACATTTCCCTAAGAACTATAATATTGGTCCCTCGATAACCGGTAAAGTGGATGTCGTGGCCAACACACCCAGCCGGAAGACCTATTATTGTAGTATCCTGGTTGAGGAAGTTGGCCACCTCCCCATAAGGATTTCGTAGGATTTACCTCCGTAACTGTTCCTTATGGATTCTATTGCTCCCGAAGTCCGACCTTTTACTTGATGTTCTAGATATCAAACCATATCTATGGGTGTATTACGCTAGCACATTAAGGAGAACATTAGAAGCGGAGTGCTAAATGTCTCTCGGTCGTTCATCCAGATTTTATTTGCTTGGCCTCGCTAAGGTGAAATCTGAGAAAGTGTTATCCTCCTTCGCATCTGCATCCTCCATCACCATTCATCATGGTAGCAAGTTGTGTTGCCAGGATCCTTGACACGGATGTTGGTAAAACTTTGATGAATATGGAAATGCTCAAGTTCTTGAGAGCACGCACAAGCGCTACGTGTTATCATCGGCACTAACCGAGGTTGCTCTCAGTTTCCTCGGCAATGCTATGATCTTTCAAACATAGAATCCACTCTCTTTTGTTGGGTTCTTCCCCAGTTACCAGAATCATTCCAGCATTTGCATTTTGTTCCCAGCTTGCACCACCAATGTGCCATTCTACCATGGGTCTCTTCCATCTCCGGTGATGAGGAAATTCATCCATTACGTTGTCTTCAACAAGGTAATCCACATCATCCAAGTCCGAGTATGCCATTCTACCGACCCCCTCCAAACGATCGTTGTGAATTGCCTTATGCTGGTATGAAGAGTTTCAATGATCTCCGAATCAAAAGTAATTCTTTTTGCCACTTAAGGAAATATCTCTACGAGTCACCTTCCCTAAGGTGTATCATTATGGTATTAAGGCAATTCAACTCCTCGCTACGTTAACAATCGATTACCACCTTCTTAAGTGTGGAATCGTTGTCTACCTAGTGAACCTTCGTCATCCGTTTATTTCCACCCCTCTTGATGTGTATCTCGTGTCTCAACCCGAGAGATGGTCCTATGTCTCATTCCGTGAGTTAGTCCTGAGTTGTTCGACCTTCGAGAAGACCGATCCTTTTAGAGTTTTCCTTTCCTCTTCTTGTCATGATTAGCTGAAGTTCTCAGAGCAAGACGACAAGACAAAGATGGTGTTCAAATCAACGTTCATTTGAAGTGCAACCTGGATCGTGAAGATTGTGCTAGTTTGCGTTCCCCTTTCACCTTACCCTACGCTTGAATCTCGAGACGAGATTCTTGTTTAGTGGGGGTGAGTTGTCACATCCCTAGCTTCAGGCTTTGCTCTAGGTTAGCTTCATGTGTGCATCATGTCCATATTTTTGAAACTTGAATTGAGGAATATTGGAAGCCTCAAAACCCTAAATAAAAGAGGGGCAAAAACCCTAGAAATCTTATTCATTGCTCCAAATGGCTCTTCTTAAATGTTTGATAATTTTTGGTAAGGGTTCTGGTCCCAACCAAAATATTGAACATTTTTAAGGATTTATTTTTGGGACTTTGAATTTAAATCATAGCTATTTGAATTGGACTTATATCTACTGTTAAATAAATATAGGTCCAATAATTCTGAAATATTTTTGTGGAGCATTGTTTTAATTCCTTTAGCTCCTAAAAATATTGTCAGAAGCAAAATAAATTGAATTGGTTTCAAAACCAAATTCAAAACAAACCTGCAAAATAGAAAACAGAGTTAAAACAGAACAGAGAACAAAAATAAATAAAAAAAAGAGCAAGCCCACCTGGCCTTACCTGCAGCTCCCCCAGCCGGCCCAGCCCACCTCCTCCCCCTTGTCCTCTTCCTCCTCTGCCAGGAGGACGAACAGAGGCGAGGCGTGGCGCGCGCCGACGCTGCCTCGGCCACCTCCTGCTTCCCCCTGGCCACCTCCTGCTTCCTCTCGTCCCCCTGGACCCCGTCCGCGACGCCCCGCCCCCCCCCCCCCCAGGCCTCTCACTCTCTCCCCGAGCTCCTCTCCTCCTCTGGCTCTCTCGCGCGCAGCCACCGAACACACCCGCCGCCGCCGACGAGCTTCCCCGTGGCCACCGGCCACCCCTAGCCTCGCCGATGCGCCCAGGAGCTCCCCCTCGACCCCTCCTTCCTCCCCACCGAACCACGGCCCTACGGACGCGCCACAACGCCGCCGGCATCGCCGTTTCCATCGCCGGCCGCCGAGGATCTTCACCGTCAATTCGCCACCATCGTCGCTTCCCCGAGCTCGCTGACCCTCCCTGCACGATCCCCGTGAGTCCCTGCTTCGTTTCCCCCTAACCCCAAGCCCGATTTCGAGCTCTAGCCGCCCCCTCTACCGGAGCCGAGACGCTCCGCCGCACGGACTCGTCGCCGGCGAAGCCCCGGTGACCAAACGGCCCCGCGCGTGCGTCCGTTGCACTCGCAACGACCCGTGGAGCAACGCTAGCATGGCAGCTAGCTCGTTTGCAAGCCGCAGCGCTAACCCCGCACCCACCCGAGCTCCGGCCGCCGCCTCGGGCTCCATTCCGGCGAACCCCGGCCACCCCCGCACCTCCCGTTGGCCCCCCTAGATGCGCACGGGCACGGGCTACCCTCTGGTGCCCTTGGCTTGGCCCAAAACCCCTCGCAGCGCCACTCCGGCGAGCTCCCGCCGCAGTTTTGGTCGTCGCCGGCCGAACTCCGGCGACTGCCGACGTGGCACGCCTAATTAGCACTAATGACGCCTAAACACCCCCCCCCACAGCCACTGACAGTGGGCCCCGTAGTGGGTCAAAGCCCGGGTCAACGCGGGATTAGCCCCTGTGTCACTGACGTGTGGACCCCACACGTCAGGTTTGACCCGAGCCAGCCCATGTTGACCTGCTGACGTCACTGTGACGTGGGGCTGACGCAATAAGTATTTTCTGGATTTAAAAATAATCAGGAAATTCCAGAAAATAGCTAAAACTTCAATAAATCATAGAAATTCAACCGTAACTCCAAATTAAATAATTTATATATGAAAAATTATCAGAAAAATTCAAGGAATCCATCTGTACCATTTTCATGCATGTTAGAACAACTTATAGGTGCTGTTTAGCACAAATCATATAAAGGGCATTTAAATAATCACATATGGAGTTTGAATTTGAATCTTGTATTCAAACCAACTTCATTTAATCTGTTGCTAGTTGCATTAGCCCAAAACACATTCATTTTGCCATGTCATGATCATGCATCATATTGTGCATTGCATTGATTGTGTTCCTTTCTGTGTTGCCGGTATTTGTCCCCTCTCGATAGACGTGATACCGATGACGTGATCGTTGACACTGATGAAGACTCAATGTTATCTTCAGAAGTGCCAGGCAAGCAAAACCCCCTTGTTCATTCCGATACAATCCTACTCTCTCGCTCCTGCTCTCTTTTACTGCATTAGGACAACACCGATTCATCTGTTACTTGCTGCGGTAGCTGAACCCCTTTATCCTTTGCATGACCTGTCATTGCCACAGTAAATAGATGAAACCCACTAGCATGAGTAGGAGTTGTTTGAGCCCTGATGTGCCTACTCATTCATGCTTGTTTGTCATGCCTGCTACTGCTTAGAGTTGAGTCAGGTCTGATTCATCGAGGATGAATCAGAGGTGTGTGAACATGTCCTACTATGTGTGAGCTAAGTGTGTGAACACGATTTGGTAAAAGGTGTCGGTGAGAGGCCATGTAGGAGTACATGGTGGGTTGTCTCATTGAAGCCGTCCTTAGGAACTGAGTTCTGTGTTTGTGATCCATGATTCAGCTACTACCATGCATTGGGCCCTGAAATATGACCCCGCTCGACTTCTTATTCACCCTAGTCCTCTGTCCAGGAGTTGCAAGTAGTTTCTGGTGTTTGTAGCTTACTGGAGGCCGTGGACAGCGCTGACCGTAGGGGTGGGCTATGATGCGGTAGGTACGTGGCACGGTGTACCGGATGCCCGTTTGGTATCTCGGGAACCCTGTTCACATCGTTTGGGGCTGTGAGCGAAACTCCGGCCGGATCTCCTCATGGATGGAACCCGAATAGGCGATAAACCTGGACTAGAGACTTGAGTGTTTAGGTAGGTCGTGGTCTACACCCACGTCGGCTTTCGCTTAAAGTCTGCCGAGCACATGTCGTGTGCAGACGCTAAGTGGTGGAAACATGTATGAAGAAGTACACCCCTGCAGGGTTAACATCATCTATTCGAATAGCCGTGTCCGCGGAAAAGGACTTCTGGATTGCTTATATCAGTTCATAGACAAGTGAAAGTGGATACTTTAAAATGCGCAAGATAAGCGTGAGTGCTATGGATGGCGTTCTCGTAGGGAGACGGGAGCGGATCCATAGTGGTGTATTGATATGGTGAATATGTGGACTCGTGTGCGCCACCTCAAAAGAGTCGCTTGCAGTCGTAGTTTAGGATAGCCACCGAGTCAAAGCTGGCTTGCTGCAGTTAAACCCCACCATCCCCTTGTTGAAAATGATGCATATGTAGTTAGTTCTGATGTAAGTCTTGCTGGGTACATTTGTACTCACGTTTGCCTATTTTATGTTTTTGCAGAGAGACTTTAGTCTCACTAGTAGTTCCACGTGGACTTCGACGTTTAGCTTGTTACCTCAGCTACGATCTTGTGCCCTCGGCAGGATCTGATAGATAGTCAGGCTTCTCAGCCTTTTTCATTTATAGATGTCTGTACCCAGACATGATAGCTTCCGCTTGTGCTTTGATTGTATGCTCTGAATGTTGGGTCATGAGACCCATGTTTGTAATATCTCGCTCCTCGGAGCCTATTGAATAAATTACTTGAGTCGTAGAGTCATGTTGTGATGCCATGTTGTGTTTGCACATATCGAGCATATTGTGTGTATGTTATTGAAATGCTTGGTATGTGTGGGATCTGACTATCTAGTTGTTTATCTTTAGTAGCCTCTCTTATCGGGAAATGTCTCCTAGTGTTTCCACCGAGCCATGGTAGCTTGCTACTGCTCCGGAACACTTAGGCTGGCCGGCATGTGTCCTTCTTCGTTCCTGTGTCTGTCCCTTCGGGGAAATGTCACGCGATGAATACCGGAGTCCTGTTAGCCCGCTACAGCCCGGTTCACCGGAGTCCTGCTAGCCCAGTGCTACAGCCTGGATTCACTCGCTGATGACCGACACGTTCGATGCTGGGTCATGGATGCCTGTCCCTGTAAGTCTGTGCCACTTTGGGTTTACGACTAGCCATGTCAGCCCCGGGCTCCTTATCATATGGATGCTAGCGACACTGTCATATACGTGTGCCAAAAGGCGCAAACGGTCCCGGGCAAAGGTAAGGCGACACCCGTGGGAATACCGTGCGTGAGGCCGCAAAGTGATATGAGGTGTTACATGCTAGATCGATGTGGCATTGAGTCGGGGTCCTGACATCTACTATGCTTAGGGCTGTTCTAAAGAATAATAAGAAAATGTGGGAGGAATGCTTGCCTCGTATTGAATTTGCTTATAATCGTTCATTGCATTCTACTACTAAGATGTGCCCTTTTGAAGTTGTGTATGGTTTCCTACCTCGTGCACCTATTGATTTGTTGCCTCTTCCATCTTCGAAGAAGGTTAATTTTGATGCTAAAGAACGTGCTGAATTGATTTTAAAAATGCATGAGTTAACTAAGGAAAACATTGAGCGTATGAATGCTAAATATAAACTTGCTGGAGATAAGGGTAGAAAACATGTTGTGTTTGCACCTGGAGATCTTGTTTGGTTACATTTGCGTAAGGATAGATTTCCTGATTTGCACAAATCAAAGCTAATGCCACGTGCTGTTGGTCCCTTTAAGGTGTTGGAGAAAGTAAATGATAATGCATATAAACTTGAGCTGCCTGCAGATTTTGGGGTTAGTCCCACTTTTAACATTGCAGATTTGAAGCCATATTTGGGTGAGGAAGATGAACTTCCGTCGAGGACGACTTCATTTCAAGAAGGGGAGGATGATGAGGACATCAATACCATTGTTACACCCACAGCCCCTGTTGCTATACATACTGGACCAATTACTAGAGCTCGCGCACGCCAACTAAATTACCAGGTACTTTCGTTTCTTGGTAATGATTCTAATTTTCATGAGAATATGATGCTGCCTAAATTGGATACATTTGTTTTGCTTACAAATGAAGGGTCTAGCTTGGAGAAGGATGAACATTGGAGCAAGAACAAGCATGGAGATGATGGCATGCGCAAGGGGAACAAGAACGGAGTTACAAGTGATGATTTCAGGACTTTGAAGCCACCATAATGAGTGCATGGAACCTTGGACGAAATATACAAGATGTCACTTCATAAATTTCGTCCAGAGGCTATTCTAGGTGCTGCGTCACCTTATTATTGGGCCAGGCCCATGTATTTTCGAAATACATAAGTATAGGCTATTTTTAGAGTCCGTATGTGTGGGGAAACAAGAGATAGGGTTAGTTTCGGACCCCTTCACCAAGGGCCACGAAATTCACCCCCTCTTCCTCCATATATACAGCCCTTAGGGCACCGTCTAGACTTTGGGTTTTGTTTAGATTAAAAGTTCGCCATAGCTGCAACTTCGCGTACTTCGTTTGTGTTCAACGACCAGACAAAGGCGTCACAGAACCCCAACTTGATCAATAAAGCTTTCATCTTATATTCGCAATATCCAGATTGCAATCTCAGTTTCTTGCTTGTTCTTCGTTTGCTCGCAGGAAACAGACCTTCGTGGTCAGGTTGATCGTGCTCCGGCGTGGTCAATAACCTCTCGGAGTTGGTTTAGCGATTGCTAAGGCGCGACGTCCTCGCACGTTCGTAGTCGGATCGTCAAAGTCGACTTCCACCAAAGCGAAATCCACTATCTCATCGAAAGACGGGACACCTTTGCCTCTGTCAAATAGAATTATTAAACAAGCAAACATATGCAAACATAATAGCAATCTGTCAAAACAGTACAGTCTGTAAAGAATGCAAGATTCATCATACTTACCTAACTCCAAAAATTATGAAAGAAAATTCCCACTGTAGTAAATTTATCATAGCTTATTATGTAAAAAGTTTCAACATTTTATCACATTCTGACTTTTCTAGGGAATTTTTGCAACAGCGGTAAACTTTCTATTTTGAAACAGCAACATGTATACTTGCAAAATAAGCATGGTAAAGGCTATCCTTGACATTTTTATTGAAAATAGAGATGCAAAACATTATTCTAAATAACAGCAAGCAAATGCTAATAAAATAAAATGGCGCTCCAAGCAAAACACATATCATGTGGTGAATAAAAATATAGCTCCAAGTAAAGTTACCGATGAACGAAGACGAAAGAGGGGATGCCTTCCGGGGCATCCCCAAGCTTAGGCTCTTGGTTGTCCTTGAATATTAACTTGGGGTGCCTTGGGCATCCCCAAGCTTAGGCTCTTGCCACTCCTTATTCCGTAGTCCATCGAATCATTACCCAAAACTTGAAAACTTCACAACACAAAACTTAACAGAAAATCTCGTGAGCTCCTTTAGCGAAAGAAAATAAAACACCACTTCAAGGTACTGTAATAAACTCATTATTTATTTATATTGGTGTTAAACCTAATTTATTCCAACTTCTCTATGGTTTATAAACTATTTTACTAGCCATAGATTCATCAAAATAAGCAAGCAACACAATGAAAACATAATCTGTCAAAAACAGAACAGTCTGTAGTAATCTGCATCAAACGTAAACTTCTGGAACTCCAAAAATTCTAAAATAAATTGGTGGACCTGAGATATTTGTCTAGTAATCATATGAAAAAAGAATCAACTAAATAGCACTCTCCAGTAAAAAGTTGAAGCTAATCTCGTGAGCGCTAAAGTTTCTGTTTTTTACAGCATGATCATAAAAACTTCACCCAAGTCTTCCCAAAGGTTCTACTTGGCACAAACACTAATTAAAACATAAAACGACATCTAAATAGAGGCTAGATGATTTATTTATTCCTAAACAGAACCAAAAAGCAAGAAACTAAAATAAAATCGGGTTGCCTCCCAACAAGCGCTATCGTTTAACGCCCCTAGCTAGGCATGATGATTTCAATGATGCTCACATAAAAGATAAGAATTGAAACATAAAGAGAGCATCATGAAGAATATGACTAGAACATTTAAGTCTAACCCACTTCCTATGCATTGGGATTTTGTGAGCAAACAACTTATGGAAACAATAATCAACTAGCATAGGAAGACAAAACAAGCATAACTTCAAAACTTTAAGCACATAGAGAGGAAACTTGATATTATTGAAATTTCTACAAGCATATGTTCCCCCCTCATAATAATTTTCAGTAGCATCATGAATGAATTCAACAATATAACCAGAACCTAAAGCATTTTTTTCATGATCTACAAGCATAGAAAATTTACTACTCTCCACATAAGCAAAATTCTTCTCATGAATAGTAGTGGGAGCAAACTCAACAAAATAACTATCATATGATTGAAAATTAAGATCAAGATGACAAGTTTCATAGTTATCATTATTCTTTATAGCATAAGTGTCATCACAATAATCATCATAAATAGGAGGCATGCTTTCATCATAATAAATTTTCTCATCAATCAAACATAGCTTCCTCAAGCTTGTGGCTTTGCATATCATTAGCATCATGGGTATTCAAAGAATTCATACTAACAACATTGCAATCATGCTCATAATTCACATATTTTATGCCAAGCATTCTATGTAATTCTTCTTCTAGTACTTGAGCACAATTTTCCTTCCCATCATCTTCACGAAAGATATTAAAAAGATGAAGCATATGAGGCACCCTTAATTCCATTTTTTTGTAGTTTTCTTTTATAGACTAAACTAGTGATAAAACAAGAAACAAAAAGATTCGATTGCAAGATCTAAAGATATACCTTCAAGCACTCACCTCCCTGACAACAGCGCCAGAAACTGCTTGATGTCTACTACGCAACCTTCTTTCATGTAGATGTTGTTGGGCCTCCAAGTGCAGAGGTTTGTAGGACAGTAGCAAATTTCCCTCAAGTGGGTGACCTAAGGTTTATCAATCTATGGGAGGCGTAGGATGAAGATGGTCTCTCTCAAACAACCCTGCAACCAAATAACAAAGAGTCTCTTGTGTCCCCAACACACCCAATACAATTGTAAATTGTATAGGTGCACTAGTTCGGCGAAGAGATGGTGATACAAGTGCAATATGAATGGTAGATATAGGTTTTCGTAATCTGAAAATATAAAAACAGCAAGGTAACTAATGATAAACGTGAGCGAAAACGGTATTGCAATGCTACGAAACATGGCCTAGGGTTCATACTTTCACTAGTGCAAGTTCTCTCAACAATAATAACATAATTGGATCATATAAACATCCCTCAACATGCAACAAAGAGTCACTCCAAAGTCACTAATAGCGGAGAACAAATAAAGAGATTTTGGTAGGGTACGAAACCACCTCAAAGTTATTCTTTCCAATCAATCCATTGGGCTATTCCTATAAGTGTCACAAACATCCCTAGAGTTCGTAGTAAAATAACACCTTAAGACACACATCAACCAAAACCCTAATGTCACCTAGATACTCCAATGTCACCTCAAGTATCCGTGGGTATGATTATACGATATGCATCACACAATCTCAGATTCATCTATTCAACCAACACATAGAACCTCAAAGAGTGCCTCAAAGTTTCTACCGGAGAGTCAAGACGAAAACGTGTGCCAACCCCTATGCATAGGTTCATGGGCGAAACCCGCAAGTTGATCACCAAAACATTCATCAAGTGAATCAATAGAATAACCCATTGTCACCACGGTTATCCCACGCAAGACATCCGTCAAGTGTTCTCAAATCACTAAAAGACTTAATCCGATAAGATAACTTCAAAGGGAAAACTCAATCCATTACAAGAGAGTAGAGGGGGAGAAACATCATAAGATCCAACTACAATAGCAAAGCTCGCGATACATCAAGATCGTATCACCTCAAGAACACGAGAGAGAGAGAGAGAGAGATCAAACACATAGCTACTGGTACATACCCTCAGTCCCGAGGGTGAACTGCTCCCTCCTCGTCACGGAGAGCGCCAGGATGATGAAGATGGCCACCGGTGAGGGATCCCCCCTCTGGCAGGGTGCCGGAACAGGGTCCTGATTGGTTTTTGGTGGCTACGAAGGCTTGCGGCGGAACTCCTGATCTATTTTGTTCCCCGATGGTTTTAGGGTATATTGGTATATATAGGAGGAAGAAATACGTCAGGGGGGCCACAAGGGGCCCACGAGGGTGGAGGGTGCGCCCAGGGGGTGGGCGCGCCCCCCTGCCTCGTGCTCTCCTCGTTGATCCCCTAACGTGCACTCCAAGTCTCTCGGATTGCTTTCTTTCCAAAAATAACTTTCCTGAAGGTTTCATTCCATTTGGACTCCGTTTGATATTTCTTTTCTTCGAAACACTGAAACAAGGGAAAAACAGAAACTAGCACTGGGCTCTGGGTCAATAGGTTAGTCCCAAAAGTAATATAAAAGTGCATAGTAAAGCCCATAAAACATCCAAGATGGATAATATAATAGCACGAATACTTCATAAATTATAGATACATTGGAGATGTATCAGCCGGCCCTAGGGCGCGCCAAGGAGGGGAGGAATCCTCCTCCTAGTAGTAGTAGGATTCCTCCTTTCCTAGTCCTACTAGGAGGGGAAAGGAAGGAGAGGGAGATAGGGAGGGAAAGAGGGGGCGCCCCCTCCTTGTCCAATTCGGACTCCTCAAGGGGGGGGGCAGCCCTAAGGCCCCCTCCTCTCTCTCTCACAAGGCCCATGTTTGCCCATTAGTTCCCCCGGGGGTTCCGATAACCCCCCGTCACTCCGATAATTATCCGGTGACCCCTGGAACTCATCCGATGTCCGAATATAGTCATCCAATTTGTCAATCTTTATGTCTCAACCATTTAGAGACTCCTCGTCATGTCCGTGATCACATCCGAGACTCTGAACTACCTTCGGTACATAAAAACACATAAACTCATAATACCGATCATCACTGAACGTTAAGCGTGCGGACCCTATGGGTCTGAGAACTATGTAGTCATGACCGAGACTCATCTCTGGTCAATAACCAATAGCGGAACCTGGATTCTCCTATGGGTTCCTACATATTCTATGAAGATCTTTATTGGTCAAACCGCATAACAACATACGTTGTTCCCTTTGTCATCGGTATGTTACTTATCCGAGATTCGATCGTCGGTATCTCAATACCTAGTTAGATCTCGTTACCGGCAAGTCTCTTTACTCGTTCCGTAATGCATCATCCCGCAACTAACTCATTAGTCACATTGCTTGCAAAGCTTATAATGATGTGCATTACCGAGAGGGCCCAGAGATACCTCTCCGACAATCGGAGTGACAAATCCTAAACTTGATCTATGCCAACTCAACAAACACCATCGGAGACACCTGTAGAGCATCTTTATAATCACCCAATTACGTTGTGATGTTTGATAGCACACAAAGTGTTCCTCTGATATTCGGGAATTGCATAATCTCATAGTCATAGGAACATGTATAAGTCATGAAGAAAGCAATAGCAACAAACTAAACAATCAAGTGCTAAGCTAACAGAATGGGTCAAGTCAATGACATCATTCTCTAATGATGTGATACCACTAATCAAATGACAACTCATGTCTATGGCTAGGAAACTTAACCATCTTTGGTTCAACGAGCTAGTCAAGTAGAGGCATACTACCGACACTTTGTTTGTCTATGTATTCACGCATGTACTAAGTTTCCGGTTAATACAATTCTAGCATGAATAATAAACATTTATCATGGTATAAGGAAATATAAATAACAACTTTATTGTTTCCTCTAGGGCATATTTCCTTCACTTGGACGTGATGCCTATATAATGATGATTGCCTGTATATTGTCATGATTATTTGAAGTTCTATCAATTGCCCAACAGTAATTTGTTTACCCATTGTATGCTATTTTTCTCGAGAGAAGCCACTAGTGAAATCTACGGCCCCCTGGTCTCTTCTTTATTATATTTGCCTTCGCGATCTATTTTTATTTGATCACATATATAGGCATCACGTCCATGACAAGTAGACCGACTCCTGCCTGCATCTACTAATATTACTCCACCAATCGACCGCTATCTAGCATATACATCTATGGTATTAAGTTCATAACAAACAGAGTAACACCTTAAGCAAGATGACATGAGGTAGACAAAGTAAACTCAATCAATATGAATAAACCCCATCATTTCACCCTTAATGATAACAATACAAATACATGCCTCGCTACCCTTTCTGTCACTAGGCGAGGACACTGCAAGATTGAACCCATCACAAAAGCACCCCCCACTGAAGATAAATCAATCTAGTTGGCCAAATCAAACAGATAGATCGGAGAGAGATACAAATGTATAACAATCATGCATAATAAAGTTCAGAAAAGACTGAATTACTTTCAATGAATAATCTGATCATAAACCCACAATTCATCGGATCCCAACAAACACACTGCAAAAAAAGATTACATCAGACAGAACTCCAAGAAGATCAAGGAGAACATGGTATTGAAGATCAAAGAGAGAGAAGAAGCCATCTAGCTACTAGTTATGGACCCGTAGGTCGATGGTGAACTATTCACGCATCATCGGTAGGACGACAAGGTTGATGTAGAGGCCCTCCGTGGTTGATTCCCCCTCCGGTAGAGTACCGGAAAAGGCCTACAGATGAGATCATGGAAGAACAGAAGCTTGCGGCTGTGGAAAAAGCGTTTCGGGTGGCTCCCTGTTGGTTTGGGAATATTCCGAAATTTATAAAAGTGGAATTAGGTCAAACGGAGTTGCGCGGGAGTCACGAGATCACGGGCGTGCACTATGAGCTCGTGGCTCTCCCGTAAGGCTTCTGGCCTCCTCCCAAACCTTCTAGGGTCCCTTTTGGTCGAGAAAAAATCACCATAAAGTTTCATTGTGTTTAGACTTCGTTTGATATTGATTTTCTACAAAGTAAAAAAGAGCAAAAAACAGGAGCTGGCACTAGGCACTAGGTTAATAGGTTAGTCCCAAAAAATAATATAAAATAATATATAAAGGCATATAATGCATCCAAGGTTGATAATATAATAGCATGAAACAATCTAAAATTACAGATACGTTGGAGACGTATCAATAGCAAAAGCTCTATTAATTACCTTGTACAATCCTAACTTGTCCCAAACCTCTTTCGTCTTTTGACACAGAAACAAGACATGTTTTGTATCTTCTAGCCCATTCGAGGATGATGGGCAGTTAGGTGTAGTGGAGATGAACATGTTCAAATGGATATGTGGCCGCACAAGAAAGGATAGGGTCCGGAATGGTGGTATATGATATAGAGTTTGGGCATCTTCAACGCAGGCATCTGGAAGCTCCATTGCATAGCAGACGGCTAAAGCGTGCTGATAATGTCAAGGGAGATCAGGGTAAACCAAACTTGACATGGGAGGAGTTCATAAAAAGAGATCTGAAGGACTGTAGTATCACCAAAGAATTAGCCATGTACAGGGTGCGTGAAAGTTGCTATCCACGTACCAGAACCATGAGTTGGTTGCGAGATCTTATAGATTTCACCTCTAGCCTACCCCAATTTTGTTTGGACTAAAGGCCTTGTTGTTCATTTTCTTTTCCTTTTTTCACTTTACCAACATCTTTAAAATTCATGAACATTTTTTAATCATGACATATTTTTTTAAATCATGAACATTTTTTGAACTCCAAATCATTTTTTAATTGTGATCATTTTTATGAAATCATGAAAATATTTTGAAATCACAAGCATTTTTCAAATTCGGGAACATTTTTTTCAAATTTGTGTTTTTTGAAAATTGTGATCTTTTTTTTTGCAAATTCATGAACATTTTTTGAAGTCATGATTATTTTTTTGAATTTATAAACATTTTTTGAAGTCGTGACTATTTTTTTCAAATTCATAAGCATTTTCTGAAAATATGAACAGTTTTTGAAAATCATGAATATTTTTCGAATTCATGAACATTTTTATAAGTCACTTAAAGTTTTTGAATTTCTGAACACTTTTTAAAATCTGAGAACATATTTTGAATTAATGAAATCATGTTTTTTTTTAAATTCACAAACATTTCTGAAATTCTAAAATATTTTTTTTGAACTCATGAACATTTTTTGAATTTGTGAGGTTTTAAAATTCGTTTTTGTTTGAAAGCCTGAACATTTTTAATGAAGCAAAAAAACAAAAAAAGAAAAAAGAACGAAAAAAACAGGGCAGCCGGACCGTACATGGGCCGGCCCATTAGTTTGCGTGTGCTGCACCGGGCCCATTAATTTGCGTGTTCCGCTGGTCGATTCCGGGAGCTACTTAATCATTACGGCGAGCATCTCTTGTCTTCCGCGGCGTAACTGGAATCCCCACTTTTATTTCTCCTGCCCGGCCTCGGGGCAGCCCTTGCGCCGCCCGCTAGCGCCGCCCGCTAGCGCCGCCGCTCGCGTCGGCTTCCATGGAGAAGTTACGGTGGATGCCCGTAGTGCTACGATCTCTCAGGTCCTACTCGGCGAAGGTAGCGAATCTTCCCTTTCCGTCGAGCATCTTCCCTTTCTTTTCGATCTCGAATTCGGTCGGTGTTTTTTGCGAAATCTGATTCAGACGTGAGTGTTCAGGCCCCTATCTCCACCAGAGCTCCTCGTCTTCCGACTGGCAAACAGGTGCTCCAAGGTGTCGCATCCGACCATCTGAAGTTACGAGATAGCATGGAAACCCTAGACAAAGGTGATATATCTGTGATGGATGTTTTTGCATCGTTAAACCAGTCAATGCACTCTGCACCAAGGGTGTTGGATGTCACTTTTGTTCTGCTGCCCCAGTTTAACTTTGTTTCATTTAGGGTGACAGAACATATTCAAACTGCACATGAGTCGCACGCATTAAGCAATGCATCATCTGTGGGTAGTTACCCTAGCAATACCGGCCTAAAACAAGGCAATGTAATGTTTTCATAAACATTAATAACTATGTTTCACATCAAGTAGGTCAGGAAATCTTCAATGTTTGTAGCATTAAATTTGTTTCTGCTCCCTTTACTTGACAGTAGAGCTGTCTTTAGTTTTATGCAGTTAGGATTTTTGGTCTCAGATCCAATTTGTAACAGTTGTGTACATAAGAGCTCAACAGCAACTATATTAACAGCTTCCAAAACGCTCAACAGCAACTATATTAACAGCTTCCAAAACAGGACAATCAGCTATACCCTGTGTAGTATTATTTCTTCTTTGCTGTTTTATTCACCCCATTGCTCAAGTACTATGGTCTAATTATAATTATGGACCACTAATCAGTGAATTTATATTTACTTTTTGTTACAAGTTCAAGCATCTTTGATTTTTATTTCGTCTTGATCTTTTCACTCTACATATAGATGAAACAAACCGACACCCCCTCTTTAATCCATATGAACTGGCTATTGTCGATTGCATTTCCAGGCTATCTCTTTTCGCGTAGAGACGCATGTAATCTGGGAACGTCACAGAGAGGTGCAATATCTCGTCTTACCCATGTAAGTGATCTGTTTGATTCATGCAAAAATTGATTGTGTACAGATATATCTATGGACGCTCTGCTCTGGACATGATTATCCTTCGTAGAGAGAGGAGGCAAACCACTTTGAAATTTCATAGGAGGCTTAATTTAGAGATGTTTTTTTCCATGTTAACTATATTAACCAACTGAGTTTGTTGATGTTCTTGTGTAGAGAAAACATATGTTGTATGTTAATTCAAATACATGTTAAATATATGATTATCTGCATGGTATATAGAATCTAACTATTTAGTTGCATGTTTGGCTGGGCAGCTGGGGAGACTTTGTAGAAATTTTGTCCGAGTGTTAATGCGAACTATGGTTTATGCAATTTTCTTAATAGCTCCCATGTCACTTCTATCCAGATGCCCACGCACCGCAGCACCAATCAATGGCCTACACCCATCCGAAGGCATCTTCTGACACGTAAGTTCTCCCTTTGACATGACAGCAATTAGGCTGGATATTCTATTGTGATTTGAACTGCCATCTAGTTAAGCTAAGTTGAACTATGTTGTTATAACTTATCTTAAAACACACTGAGTCTGTTGGTACTAGCAACACGTTGTGGATCGAGTTTTTTAATCTTTTAAGACATCCTGAATTATTTTCTTGCCGACAGCTTGATTGAATGCACGTGTTATCTACTCGATCATGTGTCACATGATGCTAATAGTGAGAGTGTGTAGTGAAGACATAATTGCAGTAATTGGCTAACTGAACTGAAAAGTGCGTTCTTCAGTTCTAGAAGACCAGTTGAATATTGTCGTCTTATTTACATCAGAATGCTCGTCTTGTCTCCAGTGTAATAATGAGAATAGGTGCACTAATTTCCTTGTATGGGCTTGCTCATGAGTTGATAATGCATAGCTTGGTTATTTTTTGTTGTCACAACAAGATTTGCTGTTGATTTTTGGTCAACTGTTTCTTGATAGCAAACAAACTCATGCTCCCTGGATTGCATTGCATTGTATTTTCAGGGAGTTATTCTTCAAAGGGAACTGATCCAAAAGATGACTTTGACTGGCATACACATATTGCAACGGGAAACTTCTCTTATAGAGGGCAACTCACACTCGGCATTAAGATGATCAGTCTGCAAGAGCACTTGGTCAAGAACCCGATGCTCGAAACAAGACCAGTTTACGGTGATCGCAATGGCAAGTACAAAACTTTTGTCAAGGATATCGCTAAGTCTCACTGCTGGAATATGATTAATTCTCTCTCAGAGTTTCACAGGTTAGACTCGTGCTCGATCTGTGATGGTGTTGCAATATCTCTTAGTAAGTTCAGTTTCATTACTATACATGCTGTGACACACTCATTCAGGATAAATCAACTGTTTGCACAGGATCGGACTATGTATTGTGGACCTAGATCACTCCAAAATTGTAATCTGTGATGGTGTTGCAAGATTTTCACCAGACATCCTATTCGTTGCTGCAACAGAGCAGCTCATCAAGGATAATTTCCTGAAGCTGGCGAAGATCATCAAGCATGTACTGTTCCAGGGGGAGGAATTGCCTTATGACATGCATCGTCTTCTGAAGATCATGCAGACCGAGGCTCTAGAGGCGGTAAATCTCATGAATTGTCATGTGGCTCTTGTTCCCCAAATTCTCAAGACATCATTCTACTTCAGAATGTATGAAGTGATCACTTTTCTCCGGCTTGGCGACTACCCATCTTACTCCTCTCTTATGGACATGCTTCCGTACCGATATGTTTGGTATAAGATAATGCAAGGTAAAACACTTTTGGCATCCTCAATGGAAAGGCACCAGCGTCCAATCAGCCGTTTGGCAAGGAAAAATCCTGGAAAGTTAGTGCATAGCTACAGGTGTCTGTGAGTCTTCATAAGATGGATGATAGCGTGGATACTACTACAGGGGAGGTTCTGTATACAGAGCATATGTTTGAGGATATTATGGATTCTGAGTTCCCAAAATACAAGGCAGATATGCAGTATGGCCTTCACTCGATCGGCAAGCTTGAGCGAACACAGGTTGACGCCTTCTTTTTCCGTGCTCGGCCAGCTGGGTCCTGCAGCAGTGTTGCTGAGCTGTTTCTTGTCAAGAAATGATGCGGAGGTAGTAACATGCTGACCAGCTACTTGTCATATTTGTGCAAGTTCTCTTCACCCGGAGCTAATGTGCAGCTCCACCATGGGAAAGGGGCCGTGTTACTTGTCAAGAGTATAGATAGAATTAAGCTCAGTTAGATTCCTTCATGGGGTTCTTCAGCGCAGTGCAGCAGTCGTCAGTAAATGCAAGACATAAAACCACCGAGTAACTCCAGACTGCAGGAGTCGTGCAGTGCCTTTTATCCTTTTTCTTTTTTGGCATCATCAGTAGTCATCATGAATTCACTCAGTGTTCTAACATCTGCACCAGTCATCCTGTTACTGAAATAGTTAGTATGCAGTTACCTGTAATTTCATAAGTGGTAATATACCTCACTTGAAAAGTTGCTTTATGACAGCACTGAAATTTTGAAGTTCCAGTAATTCTGTATGCTGTCATGTCATGTTTTCAGACCCATTACCTTCATTATTCGGTGCAGTCAAAATATCTGCTAATTTTGGCTGGTGATTTGTTAAACACCTACTCCCTCCTTTCAAGTCTTTTTAAAGATTCCACTATAGACTATATACGGAGTAAAATGAGTGAACCTATACTCTAAAAGACGTCTATATATATCTGAATGAATGTAGTTTTTATAGTGGAATCTCTAAAAGAAGGATAGGAACGAAGGGAGAGTATTATAAGACAAAATTGTATTACTATGTGATATGTTGGTATACCCAGGATAAGGCTATCACAACCGTTCACCGTCAGATTGTGATCTGTGCAGGTAACGTAGCAAAAGCGCTTGGACAGTTGCTGGCCCCGCTGTCCCCCCTCTCCATTGAGACACGTGATTTAGAATTTAACCCAAAGCATCTCTCTCCCCAGATCAACCCATCCACTCTCTCATTTTTGAAAAAAAAAACGGTTTTACTAATTCTCAACTAGATGAAAAATAGTTAAGTCTTATCAAACCCTTAACCGTATGATGTTTTGCTCTTAATATTCGTTTCTCAACAATGCGACTTGCGCAGGGTAGGCTCGCGTCCGACTGTTGTTCCGCACGTGTTGTCTCAGGGGTTGTTTTCGTTTGCTGGGCTGCCATACATACGTTCTCTTTTGTTACTCTCTCCATTCTATAATATCACTAGTCAAAGGCATTGCGTTTTGGCTCCTAGGTGTAGATACACTTATTATGAAATATGTATAACAAACACATTTTAAAATGTTAAAAAAATTCGAGAAAAAATCCCACGTGTACATCCGGACATCCTATGTTCGGTAAAAAATGACATTTTTTGTGGCATGTAAGAAAAAGATAAAAAAAATGCCTCATGAATAGCTGTAATCAAGCATAAAAAATTGTCTTTTTTACACATTGCCACAGAAAATGTCCTTTTTCATCGAAACTTGGTGCACGCATATATAATGTCCGGGTTTACACGCGATATTAATGCATATAAAACATCCAAAACAGATAATATAATAGCATAGAACAATAAAAAAATTGTAGATACGTTGGAGACGTATCAAGCATCCCCAAGCTTAATTCTTGCTCGTCCTCGAGTAGATAAATGATAAAAACAGAATTTTTGATGTGGAATACTACCTAATATACTTATCATGTAATCTTCTTTATTGTGGCATGAATGTTCAAATCCATAAGATTCAAAACAAAAGTTTAATATTGACATAAAAACAATAATACTTCAAGCATACTAATAAGACAATTATGTCTTCTCAAAATAACATGGCCAAAAAAGGTTATCTCTACAAAATCATATAGTCTGGCTATGCTCCATCTTCATCACACAAAATATTCGAATCATGCACAACCCCGGTTTCATCCAAGCAATTGTTTCATACTTTAGTATTCTCAAACTTTTTCAACTTTCACGCAATACATGAGCGTGAGCCATGGACATAGCACTATAGGTCAAATAGAATGGTGGTTGTGGAGAAGACAAAAAGAGGGAGATAGTCTCACATCAACTAGGCGTATCAACGGGCTATGGAGATGCCCATAATAGATATCAATGTGAGTGAGTAGGGATTGCCATGCAACGGATGCACTAGAGCTATAAGTTTATGAAAGCTCAAAAAGAAAACTAAGTGGGTGTGCATCCAACTTGCTTGCTCATGAAGACCTAGGGCAATTTGAGGAAGCCCATCGTTGGAATATACAAGCCAAGTTCTATAATGAAAAATTCCCACTAGTATATGAAAGTGACGACATAGGAGACTCTCTATCATGAAGATCATGGTGCTACTTTGAAGCACAAGTGTGGAAAAAGGATAGTAACATTGCCCATTCTCTCTTTTTCTCTCATTTTTTCTTTTCCTTTTTTTGGCCTTCTTTTTTTTGGCCTTTCTCTTTTTTTCTCACATGGGACAATACTCTAATAATGAAGATCATCACACTTTTATTTACTTACAACTCAAAAATTACAAATCGATGCTAGAACAAAATATGACTCTATTTGAATGCCTCTGGCGGTGTACCGGGATGTGCAATGAATCAAGAGCGACATGTATGAAAGAATTATGAATGGTGACTTTGCTACAAATACGATGTCAACTACAAGATCATGCAAAGCAATATGACAATGGTGATGCGTGTCCTAAAAACGGAACGGTGGAATGTTACATGGCAATATATCTCGGAATGGCTATGGAAATGCCATAATAGGTAGGTATGATGGCTGTTTTGAGGAAGGTATATGGTGGGTGTATGGTACCGGCGAAAGTTGCGCGGTACTAGAAAGACTAGCAATGGTGGAAGGGTGAGAGTGCGTATAATCCATGGACTCAACATCAGTCATAAAGAACTCACATACTTATTACGAAAATCTATTAGTCATCGAAATAAGGTACTACACGCATGCTCCTAGGGGAAGGGTTGGTAGTAGTTAACCATTGCGTGATCCCGACCTCAACACAAAGGATGACAATAAAAAAATATCATGCTCCAACTTCGTTACATAACGGTTCACCATACGTGCATGCCACGGGACTCACAAACCTTAACACAAGTATTTCTCACATTCACAATTACTCACTAGCATGACTCTAATATCACCATCTTCATATCTCAAAACAACCATAAGGAATCAAACTTCTGATAGTATTCAATGCACTTTATATGAAAGTTTTTATTATATCCCTCTTGGATGCCTATCATATTAGGACTAAATTTATAACCAAAGCAAATTACCATGCTGTTTAAAGACTCTCAAAATAATATAAGTGAAGCATGAGAGTTCATCAATTTCTATAAAATAAAACCACCGCCGTGCTCTAAAAAGATATAAGTGAAGTACTAGAGCAATATTGTCTAGCTCAAAAGATATTAGTGAAGCACATAGAATATTCTAATAAATCACGATTCATGTGTGTCCCTCTCAAAAGGTGTGTACATCAAGGATGATTGTGGCAAACTAAAAAGAAAAGATTCAAATCATACAAGACACTCCAAGCAAAACACATATCATGTGGTGAATAAAAATATAGCCTCAAGTAAAGTTACCGATAGACGAAGACGAAAGAGGGGATGCTTTCCGGGGCATCCCCAAGCTTAGGCTCTTGGTTGTCCTTGAATATTACCGTGGGGTGCCTTGGGCATCCCCAAGCTTATGCTCTTGCCACTCCTTATTCCATAGTCCATCAAATCCTTACCCAAAACTTGAAAACTTCACAACACAAAACTCAACAGAAAATCTCATAAGCTCCATTAGTATAAGAAAATAAATCACCACTTTTGGTACTGTTGTGAACTCATTCATTATTATATTGGTGTAATATATATTGTATTCC
Organism: Triticum aestivum; assembly: GCF_018294505.1. Classification (NCBI taxonomy): domain Eukaryota; kingdom Viridiplantae; phylum Streptophyta; class Magnoliopsida; order Poales; family Poaceae; genus Triticum; species Triticum aestivum. The sequence continues at coordinate 279,269,226 of NC_057807.1, forward strand.
AACTTTTCAATGGTTCATACCCCCGATACTACCCATAGATTCATCAAAATAAGCAAACAACACATAAAAAACAAAATCTGTCAAAAACAAAACAGTCTGTAGCAATCTGTAACTCTCGAATACTTCTGTAACTCCAAAAATTCTGGAAAATTAGGAAAACCTGGGCAATTTGTGTACCAATCCAGTGCAAAGCGAATCAGATCAAAAGCACGCTTCTGTGAATTATGAAAATTATTTTCCTGGGCGTAAAAGTTCCTGTTTCTCAGCAAGATCGAAACAACTATCACCGTAAGCTATCCCAAAGGTCTTACTTGGCACAAACACTAACTAAAACACAAAACCACATCTAACCAGAGGCTAGATAAATTATTTATTGCAAAACAGGAACAAAAAGCAAAGAACAAAAATAAAACTGGGTTGCCTCGCAATAAGCGCTTTTCTTTAAAGCCCTTAGCTAGGCATTGAATATTTCGATGATGCTCACATGAAAGACAAGAATTGAAGCACAAAGAGAGCAACAAATTCTTCAGTTTGTTCGATATCATAGTAACTGTAAACACCCTTTTCATAAGAAGATAAGATTTCATTGTCATTGAACTCACATAGGTAGGGAAGGTGTTTTTAGGGTTCTTAGAGCAACAAGTAAAATCACAAATTTCACAAAGATTCCAAGCATAACATAGCAAACAATTTATTTGATTCCATAAGAGCTTCCTTTTTCAGATAAATGATGACGCACAAAATAAGCATGCTCATCTTAAGATTTTCCCTCAACTAAACTAGTTGGGGTTTCAGCACGAGCACATATGGATTGAAGATGATCCAAGTAGAAAACTTTGAGTGGATCCATATCAATAGATTTTTAGCAAGCAAAGATGCAAGCAAAATAGAACGCACATGGAAACACAAGCAAACATAAGATCGAACGAAAGAAGGGTGAAGAAAAGGCAAATCTTATTGAAAATCAATTTAGAAGTGGGCGATGGAAAACGAGAGGCGATGGCGAATAATATGATGCAAGAGATAAGAGTTTATGATGGGTACTTGGTATGTCTTGACTTGGCGTAGATCTCCCCGGCAACGGCGCCAGAAATTCTTCCTGCTACTTCTTGAGCTTGCGTTGGTTTTTCCCTTGAAGAGGAAAGGATGATGCAGCAAAGTAGAGATAAGTTTTTCCCTCAGTTTGAGAACCAAGGTATCAATCCAGTAGGAGACAACACACAAATCACCGAATACCTGCACAGACAATCAAACAACTTGCACCCAACGCAATAAGGGGGTTGTCAATCCCTTCACGGTTACTTGCAAAAGTGAGATCTGATAGAGATAGATACACATTAACTAAATATTTTTGGTATTTTTCGTTTATAGATCGGAAAGTAAAAGATTGCAAAAAGATTAGATAGGAAACTAATATTGTAGATCGGAAACTTATATGATGGAAAATAGACCCGGGGGCCATAGGTTTCACTAGAGGCTTCTCTCAAAATAGAAAATAATACGGTGAGGGAAAAATTACTGCCGAGTGAGGGAGTCCTGGACTAAGGGGTCCTCGGGCGTCCGGCCTGTTAGCCATGGGCCGGATTGATGGGCTGTGAAGATACGAAGACCGAAGACTGCACCCGTATCCGGATAGGACTCTCCTTGACGTGGAAGGCAAGCTTGGCGACCGAATATGTAGATTCTTTTCTTTGTAACCGACCTTGTGTAACCCTAGATCCTCCCGGTGTCTACATAAACCGGAGGACTTAGTCCGGAAAGGAGATACTCATTACCATAGTCATACAGGCTAGACTTTTAGGGTTTAGCCATTACGATCTCGTGGTAGATCAACTCTTGTAATACTCATATTCATCAAGATCAATCAAGCAGGAAGTAGTGTATTAGCTCCATAGAGAGGCCCCAAACCTGGGTAAACATCGTGTCCCCTGTCTCCTGTTACCATCGACCTTAGACGCACAGTTCGGAACCCCCTACCCGAGATCCACCGGTTTTGACACCGACATCAAGCAATTGATAGAAAAGCGCAAAGTTATGTCAATATCTAAGGCAATGATCATGAATATAGGCATCACGTCCGTGTCAAGTAGACCGAAACGATTATGCATCTACTACTATTACTCCACACATCGACCGCTAACCAGCATGCATCTAAAGTATTAAGTTCATAAAGAACGGAGTTACGCATTAATCAAGATGACATGATGTAGAGGAATGAACTCAAGCAATATGATGAAAAACCCATCTTTTTATCCTTGATGGCAATAATACAATACGTGCCTTGCTGCCCCTACTGTGACTGGGAAAGGACACCGCAAGATTGAACCCAAAGCTAAGCACTTCTCCCATTGCAAGAAAAACCAATCTAGTTGGCCAAACCAAACCGATAGTTCGAAGAGAATTACAAAGATATCAAATCATGCAAATAAGAATTCATAGGAGATTCAAATAATATTCATAGATAAGCTGATCATAAATCCACAATTCATCGAATCGCGGCAAACACACCGCAAAAAAGTATTACATCGAATAGATCTCCAAGAACATCGAGGAGAACATGGTATTGAGAATCAAAGAGAGAAAAGAAGTCATCTAGCTACTAGCTATGGACCCGTAGGTCTGTGGTAAACTACCCACGCTTCATCTGAAGGGCAATGGTGCCGATGTAGAAGCCCTTCGTGATCGAATCCCCCTCCGGCAGGGTGCCGGAAAAGGTCCCTAGATGGGATCTCACATGTACAGAAGGTTGCGGCGGTGGAAAAGTGTTTTCTTTGATGCCTCTGGTGGTTTGGGGATATATGGGAATATATAGGCGAAAAAATCAGGTCAGGTGGTGCACGAGGGGCCCACAAGGGTGGGGGGCGCACCCTACCCCCCTGGGCGTGCCCTTCATCCTTGTGGTCGCCTCGTGGCTCCTCCGACTTCATCTCCAAGTCTCCTGGTTGTCTTCTGGTCCAAGAAAAATCATTGTGAAGGTTTTACTCCGTTGGGTATTCCTTTTCTGTGAAACTCAAAAATAGGGAAAAAACACGAACTGTCACTAGGCTCTAGGTTAATAGGTTAGTCCCAAAAATAATATAAAATAGCATATTAATGCATATATAAACATCCAAAAAAGATAATATAATAGCATGGAACAATAAAAAATTATAGATATGTTGGAGACATATCAGTATGCAATTCCCTTTGTCGGCGATATGTTACTTGCCTGAGATTCGATCGTCGGTATCTCCATACCTAGTTCAACCTCGTTACGGCAAGTCTCTTTACTTGTTTCACAATACAAGATCCCATGACTAAACTCATTAGTCACATGAAGCTTCTTATGATGTTGTATTACCGAGAGGGCCCAGAGATATCTCTCCGTCACACGGAGCGACAAATCCCAGTCTCGATCCATGCAACCCAACAGACACCTTCGGAGATACCTATAGAGCACCTTTATGATCACAAAGTTTCGAAGTGACGTTTGATAGCACACAAGGAATTCCTTCGGTATCCGGGAGTGGCATGATCTCTTGGTCGAAGAAACACATACTTGACATGAAGAAAGCTATAGGAAATAACTAAACGATCTGATGCTAAGCTTACGGGGCCTGTCCATCACATCATTCTCCTAATGATGTGATCCCGTTATCAAATGACAACTCATGTACATAGTTAGAAAACCTTAACCATATTTTATCAACGAGCTAGTCTAGTAGAGGCTTACTAGGGACACAGTGTAGTTCATGTATTCACACATGTATTTAAGTTTCCGGTCAAATACATTCTAGCATGAATAATAAACATTTATCATGAATGGGAAATATGATAATAACTATATTATTATTTCCTCTAGGGAATTTTTCCAACAAGAAGACATCTTACGATCTCGAGGTAGATCAACTGTGTATTCGATACATCTTCATCAATATAAACAAGAGCATGACTTAGGGTTTTACCTCCATTAAGAGGGCCCAAACCTGGGTAAATATCGTCTCCCTGTTCATGTTACCCTTGATTCAAGATCCACAGCTCGGGACCCCCTACCTCGAGGTCTGCCGGATTTCACACCAACACTGGTGCTTTCATTGAGAGTTCTGCTCTAAGATCGGCAAAGGATCGATGGGATCGTCGGTTAACGACTCCAATCTCACGGGCACGATTCCCGTGCCCGAAACTTCTATCAAGGAAACACCTTTGCTCCTCCACGAGCTAGAGGTGACCCATGACTCTTCTTCGGCCCCTGTCGAACCCCCTTTCAAGGGCGAAGGGCGTAGGTACTTTTTGGAAAGCGACTCAGACAGCGGCCGACTAGACGAAGCCGATGAAACTGATCTTCAAAATAGTCTAGCCGATCCAACATCCACAGGCCACAGGATGAGGATGCTAGGGCTTTGAGCCCGCAATCCCTAGAGATCGAAAGTCATCCACCCACCTCCCACATCAAGTATCGCCCTGATAACTCGGGCCCACCAGATGTCTGGGATCTGGCCTACGTGCAACAACTCCCCGACGAATTAATCAGATAGTTCTTGGCCAGGTTCTCGTTGGTCAAAAACAAGATATTGGACTACCAGGACTCAGATACAATAACAACTTTACAGCGCGGATGCAAGGATAAAGGTGTTTCGAACGCCCTCCCCCACTGCTGTGTGCAAACACTCCTGGAATTGTCCAACCTGGTGTCCAACTTCTGCACCATCGAAGATGCTTGGCTGGCCAGGAAAAGCACGAATTCGATCTGTGAACATAATTTAAAACGCAATAGACCCGCACCTCGGCGTGAGTCCCGCACGCGGAACATACCGGCCGAGCAACCTCAGAAGAAGAAGAAAACCTCTAGCCACCCTGGGAGTACCCTTGATGGCCTCCTGGATAAACCATGCATGATACATGCTATTCTGCTTAATTCCTGCCCGACCCACAACCTTCGCAATTGTTGGGTGGTGAGGAAAGTGGCTAAAGGCGGACCCACCCTCTTTGCAGGCACCCCTGGTCATGCAAAAGAGTCGTCTGGCGAGGACAAGGTCATGATGATTGATGAGACCTTTACATCCAACAACCAGCGCAAACGGGCCCTGCGGGAAATCAATTCTATACGGTACGTGCCATCTCAGGGCGCGTGGATAGACATGCCGATCATGTTTGATCATAAAGATCAGCCGAAATCGACCCCAAGCAGGTGCCTCGCCGCGCTGGTCCTTGACCCAATTGTGGGCAGCTGCCGTCTTCGGAAAGTACTCATGGACGGAGGTAGGAGATTAAAAATGATATATGCAGACACTCTAGACAGAATGCAAATCGATAAATCACGCATAGAACAGAGAAGGACCACCTTTAAAGGTATTATACCTGGGCGAGAAGCACACTGCACCGGGAAAATAACCTTGGGTGTGGTCTTCGGGACCCTGAACAATTACCGATCCGAAGAAGTTATGTTCCACATTGCCCCTTTTAAGAGTGGATATCACGCCCTCCCGGGAGGGGATGACTTCTCCAAGTTCCAAGCAGTACCACACTACGGCTACATGAAGCTCAAAATGTCGGGCCCAAATGGGATCATTACCATCTCGAGCAACCCCGAGGAGCACTCAAAGCCAAAAAAACAGCGTCGCTCGCCCTCAAATCTCTATCTGAAGCCCTCACGGCCGAGTAACTAACCAGATTACAAGCCAAAGTCGATCGGGATGATGTCATCCTCGACAAGCGGCCGAAGTCTACCTCATTCAAGTCGGTTGACGAAATACTTAAATTCCAAATACACCCCACAGACCCAGCTAAAACAACGTCTATAGGGGCAAACCTTGCTCCCGAGATTGATGAGGCCCTCCATAATTTCCTTAGGGAAAATTAGGACATATTCGCCCGACACCCTTTGAACATGCTAGGGATACCTCGCAGGCTCACGGAGCATAGCCTAAACATATTAAAGGGCTATAAGCTAGTCAAACAAGCTCTTTGGCATTTCTCCGAACCCAAGCATCAAGCAATGGGCGAGGAACTGGCCAAACTACTAGAAGCCGGGTTCATCCGAGACATAAAACACCCCGACTGGCTTGCCAATTTGGTCATGGGGCCAAAGAAGGATAGGTCCTGGCACTTGTGCGTCGATTTCAAAGACCTCAACAAGGCCTGCCCCAAGGACCCCTCCCCCCTACTGCGAATTGACCAAATTGTGGATGCCACAGCCGGACATGATCCACTGTGCTTCTTGGACATTCAGGATATCATCAAATCAAGGTGAAAGAATCTGACCAAGCAGCGACAACATTTATCACACCGTACGGGCCGTTCTATTTTAACCCAATGCCCTTCGGACTAAAAAACGCCGGTGCCAAATACCAGCACATGATCCAATCATGCTTCGAAAAATACATTGGGAAAACTGTTGAGGCCCGCGTCGACGATGTGGTTGTCAAAACCAAACATGTCAGACAGTTGGTAGAAGACCCCTGCGACACATTTGGCAGCTTACAGGAGTATCAAATTAAACACAATCTGGAGAAATGCCTCTTCAGAGTCCGAGCAGGCAAACTCTTGGCTTCATTGTATCTAGCCAAGGAATTGAAGCTAACCCGGAAAAAATACGAGCCTTGGACCGCTTAGAGGTACCAACCAAGCTCAAGCATGTACAAAAACTAGCGGGTTGCATGGCGGCATTAAGCCGCTTCATCTCAAGACTCAGGGAGAAGGCCTTACCCTTGTATAGGCTATTAAAACAAACAAAGACCTTCAAATGGACCGAGGAGGCCGCGGCGGCCCTGGAAGACATCAAAGCCCTACTCACCACTAACCCCATCCTAGCAACACCAGGTATATGTGAGCCAATGATATTACACATCTGGGCTACAAACCAGGTGGTCAGCACACTACTCGTGATCAAACGAGATATGGATGGTTGTAGGATCGAAAGTATGTCTAGGGGGTGATTAGACTACTTGACCAAATAAAAATCTAGCCTTTTCCCAATTTAAGTCTTGGCAAATTTTAGCAACTTAACACTAGTCAAGCAATCAACCTTCACATGCAAGTCTAAGAGTATAGCAGCGGAATGTAAAACATTGCACGTGAAGGTAAATGGAGGAGTTTGGAGGGAGCAAACACAATGTAGACACAGAGATTTTTGGCGTGGTTCCGATAGGTGGTGCTATCGTACATCCACGTTGATGGAGACTTCAACCCACGAAGGTTAACGGTTGCGCGAGTCCACGGAGGGCTCCACCCATGAAGGGTCCACGAAGAAGCAACCTTGTCTATCCCACCATGGCCATCACCCACGAAGGACTTGCCTCACTGGGGTAGATCTTCACGATGTAGGCGATCTCCTTGCCCGTACAAACTCCTTGGTTCAACTCGACAATCTTGATGAAGGCTCCCAAGTGACACCTAACCAATCTAGGAGACACCACTCTCCAAAAGGTAATAGATGGTGTGTTTATGGTGAAATCCTTGCTCTTGTGCTTCAAATGATAGTCTACCTAACACTCAACTCTCTCTCACAGATTTGGATTTGGTGGAAAGATGATTTGAATGGAAAGCAAGTTGGAGAAGACTAGAGATCAAGATTTATGTGGTTGGAATGGAATATCTTGACCTTAACACATGAGTAGGTGGTTCTCTCTCAGAAAATGTATGCTGGAAGTGTAGGCACATTCTGATGGCTCTCTCCATGAATGAAGAGTGGGTGGAGGGGTATATATAGCCTCCACACAAAATCTAATCGTTACACACAATTCACCAAACTCGGTGGGACCGAATAATGAAACTCGGTCAGACTGATTTAGTTCAAAATGTGAACGTTAGGATATTCAGTGGGACCGTCATGTCAACTCGGTGGGACCGATTTCATTGGGGTTAGGGCATAACGTAATATCGGTGATACCTATTACACAAACTCGGTGGGACCGATTTTGGTAATAAGCTAACCAGAGAGTTGGTCAGGAAAACTCGGTGGGACCGATTCGCTCATCTTGGTGAGACCGAAACATTACGAAGGGGAAATAGAGAGTTTGCATTGCAAACTCGGTGGGACCGATCGCTCATCTCGGTTGGACCGAAATGTTACGAAGGGAAACAGAGAGTTTGCAATCTCATCTCGGTGAGATCGAGATCCCTATCGGTGAGACCGAAGTGAATAGGGTTTGTGGGTGTGGCTATGTCAAGAGAACTCGGTGGCGCCGGATAGAATGTTTCGGTGGGGCCGAGTTTGACTTTTGGTTTGGGACATATGTGGATATGAGAAAGTGGTTGAGGGTTTTTGGAGCATATCACTAAGCATTTTGAGCAAGCAACCCATTAAGCAACACCTCATCCCCTTCTAATAGTATTGGCTTTTCCTATGGACTCAATGTGATCTTGGATCACTGAAAGTAAAATGTAGAGTCTTGAGCTTTAGAGCTTGAGCCAATCTTTTGTCCATAGCATTTTGAGGGGTCCACATTCCTGATCCATGCCATGCCAATCATTGAACTTACCTGAAATATTTATCTTGAAATAGCATTAGCTCAATGAGCTATATGTTTTTAATAATTACCAAAACCACCCAGGGATAGTTGCACTTTCAATCTCCCCCCTTTTGGTAATTGATGACAACATATAGATCAAAGCTTCGACAAATGATCATAGGATTGAAATACATCGTCGCTTTGAGAAGTATGTGATAAGTAAGAGCTCCCCCTAAATTTGTGCATTATTTAAAATTTGCTTTTGAATGCAAATGCACAATCGATTAGGAACATGAGTTACTCTTCCATGTCACATACATCTTGGTGGAGCGCTCAAAATGATGGAAATTAAAAGCATGCACTCATCACCAAGCAAAGTGAATGAACATATATGGGATATAAGAGACAATATCATCCAAGCAAGCACTAAAGTAGCATATGATCAAACAAGTATCTCACACACAGACATAGAGTATCGACCAAGCACACAATAAAGTTCAACCAAAAGCAAGAGAGACAAATAAGCAAAACACTCTCTCTCGAAGCCTATGATCTATACATTTCTCCCCCTTTGGCAACAAGTTACCAAAAAGTTTAAAAATGTACAGTGCTATGCGTCTCTCAGGCTTGGTCTTCGGGAGGTGGTGTAGAGAGAACTCCAAGGACGAAGGCATCAGTTGATGTAGTTGGAGCTGGTGGAGTGGCTGCTGGAGGTGGAACTGAAGTTGTTGCTGCTGGTGCAGATGAAGTAGCTCTCGTATCTGGTACTGGTACTGCAGCAGACCTCTGACTCCTTGGCACTCACTGAAAAGCATATGTGGTAGCCTTCCCCTTCTTCTCTTCCACTTCCTCCTGGAGCTGCTCAATTGCAGTCTCAATCTCAGTGACCTTCAAGTCAAGTTCATAGAACTTGGTCTCTATGATCCTCTCCAAGCTCTCCTGATTCAGAGTCAGGGTGGCCAAGCCCTTCTCAATCCTCAATGTAGATTGGATCAGATATGCTAGCTGATCTTGTTTGCTCTTCAAGAACACTTGAGATGCCTCTTCAACACTTGCATCTTTGCAGCTTTTCTGCCTTTGCTTTAGCTCTCTTCTCTTGTGCTTGTGCTGATGAAGGTTCATTCTCATTCATGACAACTTCATTATCTTCAAAATCTGGGAGCAAGGGTAAATGTTCTTTGTCCAACAAGTAAGTACATGTGCCCATCTTTGAGTTGATGAGCACCTGAATGTGTGGAGCATACCCACAAGATCTCTTCTGGTCAGCAGCTGTCCTCTTGATTGTCTCAACAATTAGACTCATGACCTTGAATTTTTGAGGGACATCAAAGATTTGCAGCAAGTTGATGGAATGTCCTCTAATCATCTTGTGATCTCCAGATTTGGGTAACAGAGTATGCCTTAAGATAGTGTTGATAGTGGGTAGACCAGACAACAAATAGTGCATAGATCCAAGCTTGTGTGTCTCCAAAGCTTTATTAGGGATCTCTTTGTACATATTTGCCATAGAGTTGTGGTCTTTCTTCTTCTTGGCATACACATCCAAATCATTCTCATGCTCTTCTGGGGCTTTGATTAATTTGGCCCATTCTTCAATAGTTGATTGGTACCTTGTACCTTCAGACATCCACACTATCCTTCCATCTAGATAGAAATGAGCAGTAGAGTAAAATTTCATGATTAGCTCAGCATTCCATTTTGTGAGCTTCTGTCCAACAAACTTGTCAACACCACATGCTTTGAAGCTTTCATGTACACCTGGGAAGTGATCTTCAGTCTCATCAATGAATTGCCAATCGACCCACTCCATATCACAGACAATTGGCTTCTTGTCAAGCAGAATAGTCTCATAGAAGTCTTGTTGTTCTTTGGTGTAGAACCTGTAGTCCACTGCAGTCCTCCTCCTCACAGCATAAGGATCAGACTGTCTCCAAAGTCTCAATCTTGCATCTTTCCTGATGTGCATGTCCTCAGCCACTGGATGAGTGTCATTGTGGTCTGAAATCTTGGGTTTCAGTTTTCTCAATACATGGGCTTCATCATCTGCTTCTTCAATCTCAGGCACTGGGGCCTTGTTCTTCTCTTCAGCAGGAATGTTTCTGGTGCTTCTCTTGGGCTTAGAGGGTTTCTGAGTTTGAGTTGTTGCTTTGGGAGCAGTCTTGGGCTTTGATGGAGCAGCCCCTGACTTGATGGCATCTCCCATAAGCTTTTGAGACTTGGGTGCTGGTGTAGCATCCTCTTCCTCTTCCTCTTCTTCTAAATCTCTTACCATAGTTGATTTTCCAAGAATTTTTGTAGATGTGGTTCTTGCCCTCTTCTTCTTCTTGCCATCTCCAACTGCCTCACCATCATCTGATTCTATTGTGAATTTCATGGTTTCTCCTGTTGGAACTTTCCTTGGCTTTGACATTGGGACTCTCTTTGTTGGTGCCTTCTTATGCAACCCTGGCTTAGTTGCAGCAGCTGTGCCATACTCTTTCTTCAGCACTTTCTTCCTTGAGGTGGCCTCATCCTTAATAGCCACATAGTCCTCATCCTCAAAGTCTAAGGTTCTCTTCTGCCTTGATCTGGTGGCCGCCTTGGGCAAATTACTTGGAGTGCTCCTGCTGCCTTCATCATAGCTGCTTGAGGGACTAGTGCCCTCACTCAATTTTACTTGCTCTTCAGATCTGTTTTGGCTATCACTTTGATCAGACATCTTGGCAATCACACTGATAGCAAGCCGTGTGAATAGATGTAGATGAGGTAGAGTAGATGAGCATCACAAAGTGCAGAGTTTTTTGCAAAACAGATGACTCAAAAACTTAGTTTTAGTTCTCCACTGAAAGCATTTCGGAGCTACCGATTTGTTAAACTCGGTGATACCAAAGCAACTTTTGGAATCTAAACTAGTGAACTCGGTCAGACCGAGTCACAGTTCAGTGGCATCGAGATTGCTAGGGTTTCACAGAGAGTCGAACTCGGTCGCACCGATTTGCACCTTTCGGTCAGACCTAAAACGCATGTGCAATGGCCTAAGCCAAATCGGTGAGACCGATTTCTACAACTTGGCCGGTCCGAGATGAGTTTGACGGAGACCTAACCCTAAATTTTTGAATCAAATCTAACCTAAAGGATGTTTTCTCTAGATAGATTGTTTTCATACGTGGTAAAGATCATGACAAAGCAATGTGCTACGAATCAGAGTAGGGAAATAGCACAAAGAGTCGAACCCATACCCTAGTTCGGTGGGAGTTCGCTACGGCGACAACGGAGGAGATGAATTCCATTGACGGCAACGGAAACCAGCGGCGGGAGGTCGCTGGTGGCGAGGAGACGATCTAGAGACCTGAGGAGGCAGAGCAGGACACACACAGGCTGAGGAGTTTGAAGAAATTTCAAAAATCTCACCCGTGGGTTTATAAATCCTGACCCTGTCGGTGTGACCGAGTGGAACAACTCGGTGGCACCGAGATGCAGAATCGCAAGCGGTTACTGCAACTTGGTGTGACCGAAAAGTTCAAATCGGTTGCACCGAGATGGAAAACCTAGATCAACTTAGTGAACTCGGTGTGACCGAAGTGGATGACTTGGTCATACCGAAATTCACAAAGAGGTTTTGGAAGTTTAAGTCTATGACGAATCGGGGACTCTGAGTGCTCCTCACACAGGGTGGTTCAAATCTGACTTGATCAAACTTTGTGATGTAGCATGAATATAGTTTGAGACGAGAAAAGCATATATAGCTAGAGGGAGTTCTTAGGCATTCTTGTCCATCCATTTGGCAAAAGATAGAAAACCAAACAATCAAAGCAACAAATGGATGTCCTCGAATGAGTAAAATATGCAATCAACATGCTCACATAATAAAATGGCAAATGAAATATGTGACAAAGCATGCACAAACACTCTAGCACCTATCAAGCAATTGGCGATGACTAGGTCATCTATATATGATTATATTGACTTAGGAGTCAAATGAGAACATTTGATCATAGGTCATACTCATCGTTTAAGCACATGTGGGGTTACCACTTTTACATAAAGCATTGTTGTGTTCACATCATTAGAGTTGCTTTAGCTCAATTGTTAGAGTAAAGCTCCCCCTAGATGTGATACCCCTAAGAGGGATGAACTAACCTTGGGTTTTGTCGATGATGACTTCATGTAGGTGTTGACGATGTGGACGCTCAATGTTGATGTAGATCATTCGGAGCAATCCATTGGAGTGAGTTGCACTTTCAATATCTACACGGGTTAGTCCCACAAGGAACAAACAAGGATATCCATAGACATAGAGTGGTGTACATGAGATGATGTCCATGAAAACATTAGGTTACCTTGTCCCTTGTCTTACCAACAAGAGAGTTTGTGACTCCTTGAACTAGTGCAAGATGTGGAAGTTGTTTGCACATGTCCTTGACAAAGGATATGAGTGAAGTATGTTGGTGGAGTCACCCTCAAGAACTCTCTAGTTCTTCTTCTTCGGGATCCACATCATCTTGATGGGAATCCTTGGAGTTGTAGTCATACTTGATGTAGTCTTGGGAACCCACTTGACCAAGGCCTTGGGAGCTTCTTCAAATGCATCAATCTCCTCTTGAAGCTTGTCCTTGCCTTTTTGCTTGTGGTCTTGTGGTGGAAGGTCATCTTGAGCTTGTGTTCCTTGGAAAGAAGTAGGATCATACTTCTCTTGTTGAGGAACAAACTTCGTCTTGGGGTATTGATCTTATTCCCATTCAACTCCATTGGCATTGAAATTTCATTCAAAGCCAACACCTTGATTCTTCCGGTGCCTTCCTTGCTTGCGTACAATTTCCTCAAATTGCTTACTTCTGGCAAGGCTCTTGTAAACACCTTTCTCTATAATTCCCTTCAATAAGTTATTTTCTTGCTCAAGTGTAACTTGTCTAAGAGAATCATTGGTGGAATCAAGAGAACTACTATAAGCAACAACATTGGATTTAGCATGATTATTGTTACTACTAGATGAAGAATCTTTCTTACTCTTGTTGCTAAATTTTACTTGTGGCATGTAAGTAGACAAGAGTAAATGCTTGGCAATGTAAGAAGAACTTTTCTTGCGAAGATCATCATTGATTGCCTTTAAGAACCCATGCTCTTGCTCAAGGTTGAGCTTTTCAAAGCTTAGCTTCTCATGAGTCTTTAAAAGTTCTCGATGATCTTCCAAGGTATTCATGAGCTAACTTAAGAGTGTTTAGTTCTTTAGTTAGACGCTCAATTTCCTTCTTATCACAGTCATTCATTTTATCTTGATTAGCATGATTAATAGCAAGTTCATCATAGTTTTCATAACTAGAGTTGTCAACATGTAAATCATCATCTCCTAGCAAATCATCTTCATCACTATTGAAATCAACATACTCGGGGTGTGATACCTTGGGCCTTTAGCCATGAAGCATCTTCCAATTCCTTCATTTGGTGAGTCAAATATGTCGTAGGAGTTGGTTGACACAAGTGCTAGACCGGCAACACCTTCATCTTGAGTATATTTGGAGTCGGAGTGATAACTTATTTCGGAGTGATGGTCGGAGTCGGAGCCGGATACCCATTCACCAAGGTGAGCTTGATGTCTTCGTTTTGTGTAGCTCTTTGATGATTTGTCCTTCCTTTCCGAATCCTTGCTTCTCTGAGAGGTTCTTCGTTCATAACGATCATCTCTACTCCTTCTCTCTCTTGGTGGTGATTCTTCTCTTCTACTTCTTCTTTTGGGAGAATCTTCTCTTCTTTTGTAGGGAGCCGTACACTCATTGGAGTAGTGTCCGGGTCTTCCACAATTGTAGCAATTTCGTTCACGACTTGAAGATCTTTTGTCATTGTAGGACCTTGACTTGGAACTTCTTACCTTGCTTCTACTCTTATAGAACTTGTTGAAATTCTTCACCATTAGGCTCAATTCTTCATTGAAGGTTTGTTTCTCACTTGATGATGTAGGAGCATCACATGAGGCTTTGTAAGCACCACTTGACTTGTTGTGGAGCTCTTCCTTATCCTTAAGTGTCATCTCATGAGCAACACCCAATGACTTCCGTTGGCTTGAGATCTTTGTAATTGGGCATCATTTGGATCAATGTGCACACGATATCATATTTTCGATCCAAGGCTCTTAGGATCTTCTTGATGATGAATCTATCAGTCATCTCTTCACTTCCTAAGCCGGCAATCTCATTTGTGATGAGAGCAAGCCTAGGGTACATTTCAGCGACACCTTCACCATCCTTCATTTTGAACTTGTCAAGTTGACTTAACGCGCACGAAAACGCCCACCTCCTATGAAATCCCGACACGCAAAATGCTCGTGATACCCCTGAACCGAAAGAACCGCCTCAAATAGGTGGGGGTACTTTCGTAACTTAACCCACATTTCGGACAAGCGCGTCCCTAAGCCATGGTTCCCCACTCCCATCCCATCCGCCCACCCATTCGTACACCGAGGCCGGGAAAACCCGCGAAGCCCCACACCCTCCTCCGTCCGCCACCCAGCCGGAGCCTCTTCCCCGACGACATCGTCCACAACAACACTTCGACGTCCCTCATCCACCATACCGGATGAGGATCCTTCGTCGATCTGGTCGTCCTGCCGGTTCAGCCACCCCGTCCTCCACCTCCAAGGAGCTGCCCCGATGTTCCCCTCGTCTTTCACGCCACCTCCATTCCCACACCGCCGTTTTCACCTGCACCACCGGAAGAGCATCATCATCATCGTTTCCTCGGATGAAGCTCCGGCCTAATCGGCGCCACCAAAGAGGTTGTACACTAATGGCCGCATTTTCTTCTTGATTCGATCTCACGGTGCTGCCTGCGCTCGGTCCCGAGCCGACATGGCGCGGCTCCATCCACATCGGCGTCGCCGGCCACTTCCTCCATGGCATCGCTCCCTCGGCGGCGACGTCCACATCAGTAGGAGCTGCTACTGCTTTAGCTCTCGCTCGCACTGCTGCTCTGCTCTTGCTCCCGGTCCCTTGCTTGGTCTGCTCTTGCTCGCGCTGCTGCTCTCGCTCTTGCTCTTGCTTGCAATGCTGCTTCGATTTAGCTACACTTCAATCTACTAAATCGACTTTTGGGTCAGTCAATTTTCAGGGGGGGGGGGGGGCTCGCCGGAGTTAAGGAAGAACCAGCCGCAGTGGGGAGGGGGGCTCACCGGAGAGGTACCCCACTATCTATCTTAGGGTTTAGGGTGGGGGTGGTGGTCACCGGCGGTGGTGGGGCGGTGGCGTGGGGATCGCCGAAGAAAAAGCTCGGTATGGGGGGGCATAGAGGGATGGCCGGGGCGGCGGCGGACCGGTGGTGGGGAGTGTTTTCGGGGCAGGCGGGGCGGCGCACCGTCGGCCGCGGGGGGGCTGTTTGGCCGGTGGTGGCTGGCGGCTCAGGGGGTGGAGGTTGAAGATGAACTGCAGGCCCTTGATTTCGTATCCAACGGCTGCAAAATCGACTGACCAAAGATGAAAAAGTCAGTCAACTGACGTGTAGCCTCACCTCTAGTGCGTTCAGTTTCGACAGTAAAATTCAGTTTCGACAGCAAAATTCAGTTTCGATAGTTAAGTTCAGTTTCGATAGTTAAATTCAATTTTGACAGTTAAGTTCAGAGATGAGCGGCTAATGTATACATCTAGCACTTTGTGGTTATGTATTTTACGTCATCTATTGGAGATGCTATTAGAATTCCACTCAGGTTAACATTGTCTCTCTTGTCCTGCTTCAGCCTCGGCGTCGTACAACTCACCGGAGCTGCTCCAACGACGAAACCCTCCATCAAAGCGGAGCAGTACCTCAGGCTCCATCTCTAGACGCCTAAGATCTTCTTCCCCTCCTCTGACAGCCAAGTCAGCCGGAGCATCCTCACCGACCAACCCAATCACGCTGAGATCAACATGGCTTCGCCAAAGAGGTTGTACACTTCTTGTGGTTTGACTTAATCTCACCATGCTTCTTTGCATCCTGTGATCTTCCAATTCTTGTGAACCAAACACGATTGGCAGAAATCCTGTGTTTTTAAATTCTCTGTTTTGCACATGCATTCCTATCCTATTCCTGTCTATTTCCTATCCCCGCATTGTTAGAATCCTCAAATTCAAACAAGCCCTTACACAATTACTTCTGTTACAGATATGTGTCAAAGGAAACCTTGTGTGGTTTGTCCTGCTCCTGCGGTGTTGTGTTCCACCCCAGCTTAGCTGCTCCAACGACGGAAGGGTTCACCACAGCAGGGATCTGCTCTCCAGACTGTCTTTCGCCGCCTCAGATCTTAAGTTAAACAAGTGTCATGCTAAGTGGAGTGAATTCATCGAGTCATTTCCTTATGTCATCAAGTATATAAAAGGTAAGGAAAATGTTGTGGCGGATGCGCTTCCCCGTAGATGCATGCTTGTTACCCAACTTGAATTGAATGCATTAGTTTTGAGCACATAAAAGACTTGTATGAGCATGATCCTACTTTTGCTATTCCTTATGACAAGTGTTTGACACATACATCTTGGGAACGCTATTACATCAAAGATGATTATCTTATGAGAGCTAACAAACTTTGCATTCTCGAGTCTTCTCTTTGTTTGCTTCTTTTGCAAGAGGCTCATGGAGGTGGACTAATGGGATACTTTGGATGCGACAAGACATTCACCACGCTCTCCAAGAACTACTTTTGGCCCAAGATGTTCTGCGACGTCTCATGCTTCACCAACTGCTGCTCTACATGTCGCAAAGCTAAGTCAAAAGATCAATCCCATGGCCTTTACATGCCCCTTCCAATTCCATATCACCCATGGGAGAATATTAGCATGGATTTTGTGCTTGGTTTGCCTAGAACTAGACATGGCAAAGATTCCGTGTTTGATGCTGTGGACCGATTCTCTAAAATGGCTCATTTCATCCCATGCAAGATAGACGATGCTTCACATGTTGCCAATCTTTTTTGTAGAGAAATCTTGCGCCTACATGGAGTTTCGAAGACTATTGTTTCGGACCGTGACGTCAAGTTCTTGAGCTATTTTTGGAAGACTCTACGCGCCAAGCTCGGTACCTGCTACGTCTTGAGCTTGCGTTGGTTTTCCTTGAAGAGGAAAGGGTGATGCAGCAATAGTAGCATAAGTATTTCCCTTAGTTTTTGAGAACCAAGGTATCAATCCAGTAGGAGGCTCCTCAAAAGTCCCACGCACCTACACAAACAAACAAAGAACTCACAACCAACGCAATAAAGGGGTTGTCAATCCCTTCACGGCCAGTTGCGAAAGTGAGATCTGATAGAGATAGTATGATAAGATAAATATATTTTTGGTATTTTATAATATAGATGCAAAAAGTAAAGATGCAAATAAAAGTAGATTGAAAGCTTATATGATAAAAGATAGACCCGGGGGCCATAGGTTTCACTAGAGGCTTCTCTCAAGATAGCATAAGTATTACGGTGGGTGAACAAATTACTATCGAGCAATTGATAGAAAAGCGAATAATTATGAGATTATCTAGGCATGATCATGTATATAGGCATCACGTCCGCAACAAGTAGACCGACTCCTGCCTGCATCTACTACTATTACTCCACACATCCACCGACTCCTTCCTGCATCTAGAGTATTAAGTTCATAAAGAACAGAGTAACGCATTAAGCAAGATGACATGATGTAGAGGGATAAACTCATGCAATATGATATAAACCCCATCTTTTTATCCTCGATGGCAACAATACAATACGTGCCTTGCAACCCTTTGTCACTGGGTAAGTGATGACCCACAAGTATAGGGTATCTATCGTAGTCCTTTCGATAAGTAAGAGTGTCGAACCCAACGAGGAGCAGAAGGAAATGATAAGCGGTTTTCAGCAAGGTATTCTCTTCAAGTACTGAAATAAGTGGTAACAGATAGTTTTGTGATAAGATAAATGGTAAAGAGCAACAAGTAACAAAAGTAAATAAAGTGCAGCAAGGTGGCCCAATCCTTTTTGTAGAAAAGGACAAGCCTGGACAAACTCTTATAATAGGAAAAGCGCTCCCGAGGACACATGGGAATATCGTCAAGCTAGTTTTCATCACGCTCATATGATTCGCATTCGGTACTTTGATAATTTGATATGTGGGTGGACCGGTGCTTGGGTACTGCCCTTACTTGGACAAGCATCCCACTTATGATTAACCTCTATTGCAAGCATCCGCAACTACAACAAAAGTATTAAGGTAAACCTAACCATAGCATGAAACATATGGATCCAAATCAGCCCCTTACGAAGCAACGCATAAACTAGGGTTTAAGCTTCTGTCACTCTAGCAACCCATCATCTACTTATTACTTACCAATGCCTTCCTCTAGGCCCAAAGAATGGTGAAGTGTTATGTAGTCTACGTTCACATAACACCACTAGAGGTTAGACAACATATATCTTATCAAAATATCGAACGAATACCAAATTCACATGACTACTAATAGCAAGACTTCTCCCTTGTCCTCGGGAACAAACGTAACTACTCACAAAGCATATTCATGTTCATAATCAGAGGGGTAATAATGTGCATAAAGGATCTGAACATATGATCTTCCACCAAATAAACCAACTAGCATCAACTACAAGGAGTAATCAACACTACTAGCAACCTACTAGCACCAATCCCGGACTTGGAGACAAGAATTGGATACAAGAGATGAACTAGGGATTGGAGATGAGATGGTGCTGGTGAAGATGTTGATGGAGATTGCCCTCTCCCGATGGGAGGAGCGTTGGTGATGACGATGGTGATGATTTCCCCCTCCCAGAGGGAAGTGTCCCCGGCAGAACAGCTCTGCCGAAGCCCTAGATTGGTTCCGCCTCGTGGCGGCGGAGTCTCGTCCCAAAAGGTTCTCTTCTATTTTTTTCTCATCAGAAGACTTCATATTGGAGAAGATGGACGTCGGAGAGCCACCAGGGGGCCCACGAGGTAGGGGGCGCGCCCAGGGGGTCCACCCTCGTGAGCAGGGTGTGGGCCCCCTGGCCTTCATCTTTGGCGACGATTTTTCTTTATTTATTTTAAGGTATTCTGTGGAGTTTCAGGACTTTTGGAGTTGCGCCAGAATAGTCCTTCAATATTGCTCCTTTTCCAGCCCAGAATTCCAGCTGCCGGCATTCTCCCTCTTCATGTAAACCTTGTAAAATAAGAGAGAATAGTCATAAGCATTGTGATATAACATGAAATAACAGCCCATAATGCAATAAATATTGACATAAAAGCATGATGCAAAATGGACGTATCAACTCCCCTAAGCTTAGACCTCGCTTGTCCTCAAGCGAAAAGTCGATAACAATAAATATGTCCTCATGTTTAGAGATAGAGGCGTCGATAAAAATAAAATACGGACATGAAGGCATCATGATTGTTTCATAATGTCCTCATGTTTAGAGATAGAGGCGTCGATAAAAATAAAATACGGACATGAAGGCATCATGATTGTTTCATAACAGCAACATATATAAATTTTGTCATATGATTACTCATGTTCAAGTGATGATCTTCTCACAAAGCCAAAGTATGGATCAGAAACCTTATTGAGCACCAACAAATTATACCCTCAGTCATTGAAACAATTGCAATTTATCATAACATCGGAAAGAGTCTATGTTAGAGCTTAAGAGCAAGTCCACATACTCAACTATCACTTAGTCCTTCATAATTGCTAACACTCACGCAATACTTGTGGTTATGGAGTTTCAACCGGACACAGAGAAAGATAGGGGCTTATAGTTTTGCCCCACAACCTTTTACCTCAAGGGTAATGTCAACAATAATAATTCATGCTCCCCCACATCCAATTAGATATATATATCATGTTCTTTCCAACATGCTAAGCTTGCCAAAGGATAAAATAAAAATGGAAAGGTGAAGATCACTGTAACTCTTGCATAAGAGAGAGGATAATAATAAAAAATAGGCCCTTCGCAGAGGGAAGCAGAGGTTGTCATGGGTTGATGCACAAAATCTTAATGCAAAAGAACGTCACTTTACATTGCCCCTTGTATGTGAACCTTTATTATGCAGTTCGTCGCTTTTATTGCGTCCACAACAAGTTCGTGCGAAGTTTATTTTCTCCGCACTAATAAATCATGCATATTTAGAGAGCAATTTTTATTGCTTGCACCGATGACAACTTACTTGAAGGATCCTACTCAGTCCATAGGTAGATATGGTGGACTCTCATGGCAAAACTGGTTTAAGGGTATTTGGAAGCACAAGTAGTATTTCTACTTAGTGTTGAGAATTCGGCTAGCATGAGGGGGAAAGGCAAGCTCGACACGGTAGAGGATCCATGACAACATACTTTATCTCAGATGTAAGAAAACATAACTCGTTATGTTGTCTTCCTTGTCCAACATCAAATCTTTAGCATGTCATATTTTAATGAGTGCTCCCAATCATAAAAGTTGTCAATGATAATATATCTATATGTGAAACCTCTCTTTCCTTATTACTTCCTATTAATTGCAACGATGACCAAAGCTATATTTGCCAACTCCCAACAACTTTTAATCATCATACTCTTTCTATGTGGAGTCATTACTTTCACTAAGATCAATATGAACTCTTTGATTCTTTTTATTCTTTTTATTATAATCACCGAAGATCATGGCAAAATACTCAAGCCCTTGACTCAACACTAATCTTTATTATATAGCTCACGGACTCGATTACAAAGAAGGATCATAAAGCAAAACTCAGAACTAGATCATGCCATGACTTTATTCTACTAAATCAAGATACTACTAATAGGATCGAACTAAGAAAACGGTAAAGATAGGAGTTGTGATGGTGATACGATACCAGGGCACCTCCCCCAAGCTTGGCAGTTGCCAAGGGGAGTGCCCATACCCATGTGATTATTTCTCCTTCTTTGTTGTTGCCGGTGGAGGTGTTGATGATGATGCAAGCTTGTTGTCCACCTTCCATGGCATAGGCTCACCATCATAGAAGGATGATCGAGTCTCCGGAATCCTCAAATCTGCAGCCAAACTCATCCTTTTGAATCTATATTCATACTCACAGTTTTGGTTTTGCAGATCATAGATTTGGGCTTGGAGGTGCTCGATCTTCTCGTGTAGCTTGAAGATGGCTTCCTTAGTCTTCTTGGCATCCGGCTCGTAGTTGTTGGTGAACTCCGTGAGCATCTTGTGGGTAGCGTTGATTCCACGCTCCACCATCCCCTGGCACTTGAAAACTTGTTGCTCCATTGCTTCGAGCCTCAACTCCACGCTTCTGGTTCCCTTTGGTCCCTCAACATCACGGATGTGCAGCAACCCATCACGCATCTCAATGGTTTGAGGGTGTCGCAGCACCTCCGCGAGGTAAGGGTTGATCACCTTCTCGAAGAACTTGTCCTTAGAAGCATTTGGGGTCGTCATGATGATCTGGACCTGTCAGAAAAACAACTCGAAACAAGAACAGGGGAGATTTGCGTGATACGAGAGTCAAAACCTTCGGGGGTATATATAATGAATTTTTACTGACCAAAATACGTATCGTGCAAGGAAACGGAGTCCGGAGGGCACACGAGGTGCTCAAGAGGTAGGGGGCGCGCCCAGGGGGGTAGGGCGCGCCCCCACCCTCGTGGAGGCCTCGTGTCCTCCCCGGACTGCTACTTATTTTTCTATTTTTCTAAATATTCCAAAACGGAGAAATACTACCTTAAAAATTGTTTTGGAGTCGGTTTACTTACCGTACCACATACCTATTCCTTTTCGGGGTCTGGAACATTCTGGAAAGTGCCCCTTATGTACTCCTCCGGGGTTACGGTTTCAATAATATTAGTTTCAACATTTATAGGATTACCTGAGATATAGTGTTTGATCCTTTGACCGTTTACCACCTTCGGATTTGTGCCTGCAAAGTTGTTGATTTTTATGGCACCGGAATGATAGACCTCCTCGATAACGTAAGGACCTTCCCATTTGGAGAGAAGTTTTCCTGCAAAAATCTTAAACAAGAGTTGTATAGCAATACATAATCACCTACATTAAACTCATGCTTTTGTATCCTTTTGTCATGCCATCTTTTAACTTTTTCTTTAAACAACTTGGCATTTTCATAAGCTTGGGTTCTCCATTCATCAAGTGAGCTAATATCAAATAACCTCTTCTCACTGGCAAGTTTGAAATCATAGTTGAGCTCTTTAATAGCCCAGTATGCCTTATGTTCTAGTTCGAGAGGTAAGTGACAAGCTTTTCCATAAACCATTTTATACGGAGACATACCCATAGGATTATTATATGCAGTTCTATAGGCCCATAATGCATCATTAAGTTTCTTGGACCAACTCTTCCTAGACCTATTGACAGACTTTTGCAAAATTAATTTGAGCTCTCTATTGCAAATTAATTTGAGCTCTCTATTGCTCAATTCTATCTGACCACTAGACTGCGGGTGATATGGAGATGCAATTCTATGATTAACGTCGTATTTAGCAAGCATCTTACGGAAAGCACCATGAATAAAGTGTGAACCACCATCAGTCATTAAGTATCTAGGGACTCCAAACCTCGGAAAAATAACTTCCTTAAGCATTTTAATAGAAGTGTTATGATCAGCACTACTAGTTGGAATAGCTTCTACCCACTTAGTAACGTAATCAACAGCAACTAAAATATGAGTGTATCCATTAGAAGCAGGGAAGGGTCCCATATAATCAAATCCCCAAACATCAAATGGTTCAATAACAAGTGAATAATTCATAGGAATTTCTTGACGTCTACTAATGTTACCAATTCTTTGACATTCATCGCAAGACAAAATAAACTTACGGGCATCCTTGAAGAGAGTAGGCCAATAAAAACCGGATTGCAATACCTTATGTGCAGTTCTATCTCCAGCGTGGTGTCCTCCATAAGCCTCGGAGTGACACTTGCGTAGGATTTGTTCCTGTTCATGCTCAGGTACACAACGTCTAATAACACCATCTACTCCTTTATAAAGATGTGGGTCATCCCAAAAGTAATGTCGCAAGTCATAGAAAAACTTTTTCTTTTGTTGGTATGTGAAGCTAGGTGGTATAAATTTAGCAACAATATAATTAGCATAATCAGCATACCACGGAGTGCTACGAGAAGTGCTTATGACATTTAATTGTTCATCAGGAAAACTATCATCAATAGGTAGTGGGTCATCAAGAACATTCTCTAACCTAGATAAGTTGTCTGCAATGGGGTTCTCAGCTCCTTTTCTATCAACGATATGCAAATCAAATTCTTGCAGCAGGAGAACCCATCTAATAAGTCTAGGTTTTGCATCTTTCTTTTCCATAAGATATTTTAAAATCAACAATATAGGGTCTGAATTTATCACAAGCAAATACAACTGCTAAAAGTTCCTTTTCGGTAGTAGCATAATTTCTTTGAGCAATTTCTAGAGTCTTACTAGCATAATGGATAACATTCAATTTCTTATCAACTCTTTGCCCTAGAATAGCACCTACAGCATAATCGCTAGCATCACACATAATTTCAAAGGGTAAATTCCAATCAGGTGACTGAACAACAGGTGCAGAGACTAATGCTTTCTTAAGTATTTCAAATGCTTCTACACAATCATCATCAAAGACAAATGGTACATCTTTTTGTAATAAAGTAGTCAGAGGCCAAGAGATTTTTGAGAAGTCCTTAATGAACCTCCTATAAAATCCGGCGTGACCAAAGAAACTTCTTATACCTTTGATGTCCTTGGGACATGGCATCTTTTCAATAGCATCAACCTTGGCTTTATCAACTTCAATACCTCTTTCAGAAACTTTGTGCCCCAAAACAATACCTTCATTAACCATAAAGTGGCACTTTTCCCAATTCAAGACAAGATTAGTTTCTTCACATCTCTGCAAAACTCGAGCAAGATTGCTCAAGCAATCATCAAAAGAGGAACCATAGACGGAAAAGTCATCCATGAAAACCTCACAAATTTTCTTGCAAAAGTCAGAGAATATAGCCATCATGCATCTTTGAAAGGTAGCAGGTGCATTACATAAACCAAAAGGCATACGTCAATAAGCAAAAGTACCAAAAGGGCATGTAAAAGTAGTCTTTGATTGATCCTTAGCCGACACAGGTATTTGAGAAAAACCAGAATAACCATCTAGAAAGCAATAATGTGTATGTTTGCATAGTCTTTCTAGCATTTGATCAATAAAAGGTAAAGGGTAATGATCTTTCTTAGTAGCCTTATTTAATTTGCGGAAATCAATTACCATCCTATAACCTGTGATAATTCTTTGCGGAATCAATTCACCTTTATCATTAGGGACAACAGTAATACCTCCCTTCTTAGGGACACAATGGACAGGACTTACCCACTGACTATAAGCAACGGGATAAATTATACCTGCCTCCAGAAGCTTGAGTATTTCCTTTCTTACCACTTCTTTCATTTTAGGATTCAAACGTCGTTGAGGGTCACAAACTGGTTTGGCATCAGCTTCCAAATTGATTTTATGTTGACATAGAGTGGGACTAATGCCCTTAAGATCATCCAGAGTATATCCAATAGCAGCACGGTGCTTCTTAAGAGTTTTCAATAATCTTTCTTCTTCATGCTCTGAAAGGTTAGCGCTAATAATAACAGGATATATTTTCTTTTCGTCAAGATAAGCATATTTAAGATTATCAGGCAATGGTTTAAGCTCAAACACGGGATCACCCTTGGGTGGAGGAGGATCCCCTAGGATTTCAACAGGCAAATTGTGTTGCAGAATAGGTTCCTGTTTAAAGAATACTTCATCTATTTCCCTTCTTTCATTCATGAACAAATCATTTTCATGGTCTAGAAAATAGTGTTCTAAAGGATCACTAGGAGGTACAGCAATAGAAGCAAGACCAATAATTTCATCCTTACTAGGCAATTCTTCCTCACGATGTTGTTTACTAAATTAAGAGAAATTAAACTCATGAACCATATCATCCAAGCCAACAGTAACAACATTCTTTTCGCAATCTATCGTAGCATTAACAGTACGCAAGAAGGGTCTACCAAATATAATGGGACAAAAGCTATCTTGTGGAGAACCAAGAACAAGAAAATCAGCGGGATATTTGGTTTTCCCACACAAGACTTCAACATCTCTAACAATTCCCATTGGAGATATAGTATCTCTATTGGCAAGTTTAATTGTGACATCAATTTCTTCTAACTCAGCCAGTGCAATATCATGCATAATTTCTTTGTATAAGCCAATGGGTATAACACTAGCACTAGCACCCATATCACATAAGCCATGATGACAATGATCTCCTATTTTAACAGAAATAACGGGCACGCCTACCACGGGTCTATGTTTATCTCTATCACAGGGTTTAGCAATCCTAGCAGTTTCACCAGAGAATTGAATAACATGCCCATCAATATTATCAGACAAGAGATCTTTAACAATAGTAATATTGGGTTCTACTTTGACTAGCTCAGGAGGTGTATAAGTCCTAGTATTGCTTTTATGAACAACAGTTGAAGCTTTAGTATGATCCTTCATTCTAACAGGGAAAGGTGGTTTCTCAACATAAGAGGTAGGAACAATAGGATCATTATAAGTGACAATCTTTTCTTCAACTTTAATAGGTGCAGCTACTTTTACTTCTATGGGAGGATGATATTTAAACCATTTCTACTTGGGGAGATCAACATAAGTAGCAAAAGATTCACAGAAAGAAGCTATTATCTCAGAGTCAAGTCCATATTTAGTGCTAAACTTACAGAAAATATCGGTATCCATAAAAGATTTAACACAATCAAACTTAGGTGTCATACCTGACTCCTTACCTTCGTCGGGGTCCCAATCTTCAGAGTTGTGTTTAATTCTATCCAATAAATTCCATCCAAATTCAATAGGCTTCATCATAAAAGAGCCAACACAAGAAGTATCGAGCATGGTGCGATTGTTATCAGAAAGCCGAGCATAAAAATTCTGGAGAATTGTCAATTTTGAGAGCTCATGATTGGGGCATGAATATAACATTGATTTAAGCCTCCCCCAAGCTTGAGCGATGCTTTCTCCTTCGCGAGGCCAACAATCTTTACCTAATAATAAAGCAAATTGGGTTTCCTTCGTCCGTCATGGCATTTTACATAAAAGTCCCTGTCTTTTCTTGAAATCAACCCGCCGTCCGGATTTAAGTCACATCCGAACCGTTATTTTACATTTTTCGACCCCCCCCCCTGATGTTTTAGGTAATTCATCCGCGCGAATCATATTTAAGTCAAACAAATGCTTTTTAAAATCATCCATATCTTTTAAACCGTAACTCCGATTTGAACATGTTATATATGAATTTTGATTAGAAAAATATGTAGAATATGAATATGAGATTATTTTTACCTGTTAAATATTTTTAAATATTATTTTAGAATATATTTGAGTTAAACCAAATGATTTTCTAAATTATCTGTATCTTTTAAACCGTAACTTCAATTTTAACATATTATATATGAAATTTTATTAGAAAAATGTGTGGAATCTAAATATGATGTTAATTTTACCTGTTAAATATTTTTAAAATATTGTTATGGAAGCAAACTTATAATTTATAGTGCAAGATCCGTTTTTTTTCATACCGGCGGCGATCCAGATTGCAAATAAACAACCGACTATAACCATATAGGGAAAAGAAAACATCGATAACTACACATGCATACCTCTGAAAAATGTCGCAGGGGAAAACAACAAATTTCTCATCGCGAGAGTGAGAGAAAGCGAGAGAGAGAGAGAGGGAGAGAGGGAGAGGGAGAAGAGAGGGAGAGAGAACGCCTTAGGATTAACCATATTCAACACACATTTTTTGTTGTTTTGTGTGAACACCGAGGCCATCGCTGGCGAGGATGAGAAGGAGGATAAGCGGCAACATAAATATGATGCCTCGCAAAAATAAAGAAGATGGACCTATTGTGGTCTTGAGTGATGGTTGTTGAGGTAAGAGCGTGTGTTATGTTTTCTCTCCCGTTGCAACGCACGGGCTCTTTTGCTAGTTATATATATAATTGCGATCACGATGAACAAGATGCATAGGGTAATACTTTTGATGAAATTCCAATTTCACTCTTTTATAGTTCCATGATCTCGTATCATCACATAGCCTATACCATGTCAATGCGTCTCCCTCCAAAGATAAAGGGAAATCCTTCTTCTTAACAACATCATCGGGTATACCTGCAAGCTTAAATAGTCCACAAATATCATCCACATAGCGTAGATGTTCGTCAGGATGCTTTGTTCCATCTCCTGCAAAAGTGTTAGCTAGCAGTTTTTCCATCATACCCGAAGGAATCTAAAAAGGAGTTTCATTTTCAATAGGTTCAGTAGGTTCAATAGGTTGAGGAGCAAATCTTGGCTCAACTGGACGGGGTGAAGATACCCCGAACAAGCCCCTCAAACAATTACTTTCCATAGTAACAAGTGACAGAAAATTTCAGCACACTAAATAAATTTTTCCTTACCAAATTCCATCTACCAAAGGCGCTTCACTCCCCGGCAACGGCGCCAAAAAAGAGTCTTGATGACCCACAAGTATAGGGGATATGTCGTAGTCCTTTCGATAAGTAAGAGTGTCGAACCCAACGAGGAGCAGAAGGAAATGATAAGCGGTTTTCAGCAAGGTATTCTCTGCAAGTACTGAAATAAGTGGTAACAGATAGTTTTGTGATAAGATAAATGGTAACGAGCAACAAGTAACAAAAGTAAATAAAGTGCAGCAAGGTGGCCCAATCCTTTTTGTAGCAAAGGACAAGCCTGGACAAACTCTTATAATAGGAAAAGCGCTCCCGAGGACACATGGGAATATCGTCAAGCTAGTTTTCATCACGCTCATATGATTCGCATTCGGTACTTTGATAATTTGATATGTGGGTGGACCGGTGCTTGGGTACTGCCCTTACTTGGACAAGCATCCCACTTATGATTAACCTCTATTGCAAGCATCCGCAACTACAACAAAAGTATTAAGGTAAACCTAACCATAGCATGAAACATATGGATCCAAATCAGCCCCTTACAAAGCAACGCATAAACTAGGGTTTAAGCTTCTGTCACTCTAGCAACCCATCATCTACTTATTACTTCCCAATGCCTTCCTCTAGGCCCAAAGAATGGTGAAGTGTTATGTAGTCGACGTTCACATAACACCACTAGAGGTTAGACAACATACATCTTATCAAAATATCGAACGAATACCAAATTCACATGACTACTAATAGCAAGACTTCTCCCTTGTCCTCAGGAACAAATGTAACTAATCACAAAGCATATTCATGTTCATAATCAGAGGGGTAATAATGTGCATAAAGGATCTGAACATATGATCTTCCACCAAATAAACCAACTAGCATCAACTACAAGGAGTAATCAACACTACTAGCAACCTACTAGCACCAATCCCGGACTTGGAGACAAGAATTGGATACAAGAGATGAACTAGGGTTTGGAGATGAGATGGTGCTGGTGAAGATGTTGATGGAGATTGCCCTCTCCCGATGAGAGGAGCGTTGGTGATGACGATGGTGATGATTTCCCCCTCCCAGAGGGAAATGTCCCCGGCAGAACAGCTCTGCCGGAGCCCTAGATTGGTTCCGCCAAGGTTCCGCCTCGTGGCGGCGGAGTCTCGTCCCGAAAGGTTCTCTTCTATTTTTTTCTCATCGAAAGACTTCATATGGGAGAAGATGGAAATCGGAGAGCCACCAGGGGGCTCACGAGGTAGGGGGCACGCCCAGGGGGCCCACCCTCGTGAGCAAGGTGTGGGCCCCCTGGCCTTCATCTTTGGCGACGATTTTTCTTTATTTATTTTAAGGTATTCCGTGGAGTTTCAGGACTTTTGGAGTTGCGCAGAATAGTCCTTCAATATTTGCTCCTTTTCCAACCCAGAATTCCAGCTGCCGGCATTCTCCCTCTTCATGTAAACCTTGTAAAATAAGAGAGAATAGTCATAAGATTGTGATATAACGTGAAATAACAGCCCATAATGCAATAAATATTGACATAAAAGCATGATGCAAAATGGACGTATCAGTAAGGACACCGCAAGATTGAACCCAAAGCTAAGCACTTGTCCCATGGCAAGAAAGATCAATCTAGTAGGCCAAACCAAACTGATAATTCGAAGAGACTTGCAAAGATAACTCAATCATACATAAAAGAATTCAGAGGAGATTCAAATATTTCTCGTAGATAAACTTGATCATAAACCCATAATTCATAGGATCTCGACAAACACACCGCAAAAAGAGTTTACATCGAATAGATCTCCACAAGAGAGGGTGAGAACATTGTATTGAGATCCAAAAAGAGAGAAGAAGCCATCTAGCTAATAACTATGGACCCAAAGGTCTGTGGTAAACTACTCACAACTCATCGGAGGGGCTATGGTGTTGATGTAGAAGCCCTCCATGGTCGATTCCCCCTCCGGCGGAGCGTCGACGAAGGCTCCAAGATGGGATCTCGCGGATACAGAAGGTTACAGCGGTGGAAATTGTGTTTCATTGGCTCCCTGGATGTTTTCGGGGTACGTAGGCTTATATAGGAGGAAGAAGTACGTCGGTGGCCGCCCGAGGGGCCCACGAGACAAGGGGCGCGCCCTCCCCTCTCGTGGCCGCCTCGGCTGCTTCTTGACTTGCACTCCAAGTCCTCTAGATCACGTTCGTTCCAAAAATCACGCTCCCGCGGGTTTCATTCCGTTTGGACTCCGTTTGATATTCCTTTTCTTTGAAATACTGAAATAGGCAGAAAAAAACAGCAATACGGGCTGGGCCTCCTGTTAGTAGGTTAGTCCCAAAAATGATATAAATGTGTAAAATAAAGCCCATAAACATCCAAAAGGGGCAATATAATAGCATGGAGCAATCAAAAATTATAGATACGTTGGAGTCAGTACCTAGCTTTTGTTCTCCTCGGCATACAATCCAAAAACCGATGGTCAAATGGAGGTGACGAACCGAACACTCTCCACTCTACTTCCCTGTTGATTAAGAAGAACATCAAGGAGTGAGAGGAGTGCCTACCTATCGTCGAGTACGCCTACAAACCGCGCAAGACATTCGACTACCGGCAAGTCCCTATTCAAGATCGTCTATGGCTTCGACCCATTGTCCCCATTGGGCATTCTTCCCCTACCACTACAAGAGCGCATCAACATGGATGCGAGTGCACGAGTGAGCTACCTCAAGAAGATGCACGAAGACACAAGGCACACCATCAAGCACCAAGTACAACGCCTCGCGACCAAGCTCAACATCAACAAGCAACCCGTGATATTCGACGTTGGAGATCTCGTGTGGCTACACCTTCGCAAGGAACGCTTCCCTAATGAACGCAAGTCCAAGCTTCTACCTCAAGCCGACGGACCCTTCAAGGTGCTCGCACGCTACAACAACAATGCATACAAGATCGATCTCCCACGCTGATGTCTACTATGCAACCTTCTCCTTGTAGACGTTGTTGGGCCTCCAAGTGCAGAGGTTTGTAGGGCAGTAGCAAATTTCCCTCAAGTGGATGACCTAAGGTTTATCAATCTGTGGGAGGTGTAGGATGAAGATGGTCTCTCTCAAACAACCCTGCAACCAAATAACAAAGAGTCTCTTGTGTCCCCAACACACCCAATACAATGGTAAATTATATAGGTGCACTAGTTCGGCGAAGAGATGGTGATACAAGTGCAATATGGATGGTAGATATGAGTATTTGTAATCTGAAAATATAAAAACAGCAAGGTAACTGAAAGTGCAACTATCCCTAGGTGGTTTTGGTAATTCATAACAACATATAGCTCATTGAGCTAATGCTATTCCAAGACTATTATTTCAGGAAAGCTCAATGAATGGCATGGCATGGATGATGAAAGTGGATCCCTCAAAATACTAAGGACAAAGGATTGGCTCAAGCTCAAAAGCTCAAGACTCTTAATTTTATATTTTAAGTGATCCAAGATCACATTGAGTCTATAGGAAAAGCCAATACTATCAAGGAGGGATGAGGTGTTGCTTAATGAGCCTCTTGCTTCATGTGCTTAGTGATATGCTCCAAAACCCTCAGCTACTTTCCCACATCCACAAATGACCTAAACCCAAAGCCAAAATCGGTCACACTGATTCTTCCTATCCGGCGCCACCGATTCCAAAAGTCATAGCCACTGCCACAAACCCTAAGCAAATCGGTCTTACGATAGGGATCTCGGTCTCACCGAGATGGGATTGTAATCTCTCTGTTTCCCTTCATAACGTTTCGGTCTAACCGAAGTGAGCGATCGGTCCCACCGAGATTGCAATGTAAACTCTCTGTTTCCTTTTTGTAACATTTTGGTCTCACCGAAAAGAGCAAATCGGTCCCACCGAGTTTACCTGACCAACTCTCTGGAAAGCTTATTACCAAATCGGTCTCACCGAGTTTGTGTAATCGGTCTTACCGAGATTACGTTATGCCCTAACCCTAACCGAATCGGTCTCACCGAGATGCATGTCAGTCCCACCGAAAATCACTAACGGTCACTAGGTTTACTAAATCGGTCCGACCAAGTCTGTTGAATTGGTCCCATCGAGTTTGGTAAATTGTGTGTAACGGTTAGATTTTGTGTGGAGGCTATAAATACCCCTCCACCTCCTCTTCATTCATGGAGAGAGCCATCAGAACAAACCTACACTTCCAACTTACCATTTCTGAGAGAGAACCACCTACTCATGTGTTGAGGCCAAGATATTCCATTCCTACCATATGAATCTTGATCTCTAGCCTTCCCCAAGTTGCTTTCCACTCAAATCTTCTTTCCACCAGATCCAAAACCTATGAGAGAGAGTTGAGTGTTGGGGAGACTATCATTTGAAGCACAAGAGCAAGGAGTTCATCATCAACGCACCATTTGTTACTTCTTGGAGAGTGGTGTCTCCTAGATTGGCTAGGTGTCACTTGGGAGCCTCCGACAAGATTTTGGAGTTGAACCAAGGAGTTTGTAAGGGCAAGGAGATCGCCTACTTCGTGAAGATCTACCGCTAGTGAGGCAAGTCCTTCGTGGGCGACGGCCATGGTGGGATAGACAAGGTTGCTTCTTCATGGACCCTTCGTGGGTGGAGCCCTCCGTGGACTCGTGCAACCGTTACCCTTCGTGGGTTGAAGTCTCCATCAACATGGATGTACGATAGCACCACCTATCGGAACCACGCCAAAAACATCCGTGTCTCCAATTGCGTTTGAATCCTTCAAACCCTTCCCTTTACTTTCTTGCAAGTTGCATGCTTTAATTTCCGCTGCCTATATACTCTTTGCATGCTTGCTTGAATAGTGTGATGATTGCTTGACTTGTCCTAAAGTAGCTAAAATCTGCCAAACTCTAAAATTGGGAAAAGGTTAAGTTTTTAATTGGTCAAGTAGTCTAATCACCCCCCCTCTAGACATACTTCAAGGTCCTACAGTAACAAGTGGTAAAAGTGAGCACAAACGGTATTGCAATGCTAGGAAACAAGGCCTAGGGTTCATACTTTCACTAGTGCAAGTTCTCTCGACAATAATAACATAACTGGATCATATAACTATCCCTCAACATGCAAGAAAGAGTCACTCCAAAGTCACTAACAACAGAGAACAAACGAAGAGATTGTTGTAGGGTACGAAACCACCTCAAAGTTATTCTTTCTGATTGATCTATTCAAGAGTCCATAGTAAAATAACACGAAGCTATTCTTTCCGTTCGATCTATCCTAGAGTTCGTACTATAATAACACCTTAAGACACAAATCAACCAAAACCCTAATGTCACCTAGATACTCCAATGTCACCTCAAGTATCCGTGGGTATGATTATATGATATGCATCACACAATCTCATATTCATCTATTCAACCAACACAAAGAACTTCAACGAGTGCCCCAAAGTTTCTACCGGAGAGTCAAGACGAAAACGTGTGTCAACCCCTATGCATAAGTTCACAATGTTACGGAACCCGCAAGTTGATCACCAAAATATACATCAAGTGGATCACGTGAATATCCCATTGTCACCACAGATAAGCACATGCAAGACATACATCAAGTGTTCTCAACTCCTTAAAGACTCAATCCGATAAGATAACTTCAAAGGGAAAGCTCAATCCATTACAAGAGAGTAGAGGGAGAGAAACATCATAAGATCCAACTATAATAGCAAAGCTCGCGGTACATCAAGATCGTGCCAAATCAAGAACACGAGAGAGAGCGAGAGATCAAACACATAGCTACTGGTACATACCCTCAGCCCCGAGGGTGAACTACTCCCTCCTCGTCATGGAGAGCGCCCAGATGATGAAGATGGCCACCGGTGAGGGTTCCCCCCTCCGGCAGGGTGCCGGAACAGGGTCCCGATTGTTTTTTGGTGGCTACAGAGGCTTGCAGCAGCAGAACTCCCGATCTAGGTTTCTTTCTGGAGGGTTTGGTATTTATAGGAGGGTTTGCGTCGAGAACAAGTCAAGAGGACCCACGAGGTGTCCACGAGGCAGGGGGCGCGCCCTCCACCCTCGTGGGCCCCACGAGCCTCCTCTCCGGTAACTCTTTATTCCAGTATTATTTATATTTTCTAGAAAAAGATCTCCGTTGATTTTCAGCGCATTCCGAGAACTTTTATTTCTGCAAAAAAAACAACACCACGGTAGTTCTGCTGAAAACAGCGTTAGTCCGGGTTAGTTCTAACCAAATCATACCAAAAGCATGTAGAAATATTATAAACAAGGCATGAATACATCAAATTATAGATGCGTTGGAGACGTATCAAGCATCCCCAAGCTTAATTCCTGCTCGTCCTCGAGTAGGTAAATGATAAAAACAGAATTTTTGATGTGGAATGCGAGCTAACATAATTTTCAATGTAATTTTCTTTATTGTGGCATGAATGTTCAGATCCAAAAGATTCAAGATAAAAGTTTAATATTGACATAAAAATAGTAATACTTTAAGCATGCTAACTAGGCAATTTATGTCTTATCAAAATAACATAGCCAAAGAAAGCTTATCCCTATAAAATCATATAGTTTGGCCATGCTTCATTTTCGTCACACAGAATGCTCCCATCATGCACAATCCCGGTTTCAACCAAGCAATTGGTTCATACTTTTTAACGTGCTTCAGCCTTTTCAACCCTCACGCAATACATGGGCGTGAGACATGGACATAGCACTATAGGTGGAATAGAATATGGTGGTTGTGGAGAAGACAAAAAGGAGAAGATAGTCTCACATCAACTAGGCGAATCAATGGGCTATGGAGATGCCCATCAATAGATATCAATGTGAGTGAGTAGGGATTGCAATGCAACGGATGCACTAGAGCTATAAGTGTATGAAAGCTCAAAAGAAGAAACTAAGTGGGCGTGCATCCAACTTGCTTGCTCACGAAGACCTAGGGCAATTTGAGGAAGCCCATCATTGGAATATACAAGCCAAGTTCTACAATGAAAAATTCCCACTAGTATATGAAAGTGATAACATAGGAGACTCTCTTATCATAAAGATCATGATGCTACTTTGAAGCACAAGTGTGGTAAAAGGATAGTAGCATTGCCCCTTCTCTCTTTTTCTCTCATTTTTTTCCTGGGCCTTCTCATTTTTTTGGCCTCTTTTTTTTCGTCCGGAGTCTCATCCCGACTTGTGGGCGAATCATAGCCTCCATCATCCTTTCCTCACTGGGACAATGCTCTAATAATGATGATCATCACACTTTTATTTACTTACAACTCAAGAATTACAACTCAATACTTAGGACAAAATATGACTCTATGCGAATGCCTCCGGCGGTGTACCGGGATATGCAATGAATCAAGAGCGACATGTATGAAAAAAATTATAAAGGTGGCTTTGCCACAAATACGATGTCAACTACATGATCATGCAAAGCAATATGACAATGATGGAGTGTGTCATAATAAACGGAATAGTGGAAAGTTGCATGGCAATATATCTCGAAATGGGTATGGAAATGCCATAATAGGTAGGTATTGTGGCTGTTTTCAGGAAGATATAAGGAGGTTCATGTGTGATAGAGCGTATCGTATCACGGGGTTTGGATGCACCGGCGAAGTTTGCACCAACTCTCAAGGTGAGAAAGGGCAATGCACGGTACCGTAGAGGCTAGCAAATTGCGGAAGGGTAAGAGTGCGTATAATCCATGGACTCACATTAGTCATAAAGAACTCATATACTTATTGCAAAATTTTATTAGGCCTCGAAGCAAAGTACCACTATGCATGCTCCTAGGGGAAGGGTTGGTAGGAGTTAACCATCGCGCGATCCCGACCTCCACTCATAAGGAAGGCAATCAAAGAACACCCCATGCTTCAAATTTGTCACACAACGTTCACCATACGTGCATGCTGTGGGACTTGCCAACTTTAACACAAGTATTTCTCAATTTCATAATTACCCAACTAGCATGACTCTAATATTACCACATTTATATCTCAAAACAATTATCAAGTATCAAATTTATCATAGCATTTAATGCACTCTATATGAAAGTTTTTATTATATCCCCCCTTCGATGCCTATCATATTAGGACTAAATTCATAACCAAAGCAAATTACCATGCTGTTCTAGAAGACTCTCAAAATAATATAAATGAATCATGAGAGATCAACAATTTCTATAAAATATAACCACCATCGTGCTCTAAAAAAATATAAGTGAAGCACTAGAGCAAATGACAAACTACTCCAAAAGATATAAGTGAAGATCAATGCATTGTCGAATAATTATGCAACTATGTGAAGACTCTCTAACATTTAAGATTTTCAGATCTTGGTATTTTATTTAAACAGCAAGCAAAAACAAAAGAAAATAAAATGACGCTCCAAGCAAAACACATATCATGTGGTGAATAAAAATATAGCATCAAGTAAAGTTACCGATGGACGAAGACGAAAGAGGGGATGCCATCCGGGGCATACCCAATCTTAGGCTCTTGGTTGTCCTTGAATATTACCTTGGGGTGCCTTGGACATCCCCAAGGTTAGGCTCTTGCCAATCCTTATTCCATAGTCCATCGAATCTTTACCCAAAACTTGAAAACTTCACAACACAAAACTCAACAGAAAACTCGTAAGCTCCGTTAGTATAAGAAAACAAATCACCACTTTTGGTACTGTTGTGAACTAATTCTAAATTCATATTGGTGTAATATCTACTGCATTACAACTTCTCTATGGTTCGTACCCTCCGATACTACTCATAGATTCATCAAAATAAGCAAACAACACATAGAAAACAGAATCTGTCAAAAACAGAATAGTCTGTAGTAGTCTATATCATTCGAATACTTCTGTAACTCCAACAATTCTGAAATAAATTGGTGGACCTGAGTAATTTGTCTATTAATCATCTGCAAAAAGAATCGACCTAAAAGCACTCTCCAATAAAAAATGGCAGCTAATGTCGTGAGCGCAAAAGTTTCTGTTTTTTACAGCAAGATCGCATAGACTTCACCCAAGTCTTCCCAAAGGTTCTACTTGGCACAAACACTAATTAAAACATAAAACCACATCTAAACAGAGGCTAGATGAATTATTTATTACTAAACAGTAGCAAAAAGCAAAGAACAAAAGTAAATTTGGGTTGCCTCCCAACAAGCGCTAACGTTTAACGCCCCTAGCTAGGCATGATGATTTCAATGATGCTCACATAAAAAGATAAGAATTGAAACATAAAGAGAGCATCATGAATAATATAACTAGTACATTTAAGTCTAACCCACTTCCTATGCATAGGGATTTTGTGAGCAAACAACTTATGGGAGCAATAATCAACTAGCATAGGAAGGCAAAACAAGCATAACTTCAAAATTTTCAACACATAAAGAGGAAACTTGATATTATTGCAATATGTAGAAGCATATGATCCTCTATCATAATAATTTTCAGTAGCATCATGGATGAATTCAACCATATAACCAGCACCTAAAGCATTCTTTTCATGATCTACTTGCATAGAAATTTTACTACTCTCCACATAAGCAAATTTATTTCATCAATAGTAGTGGGAGAAAACTCAACAAAATAAATATCATGTGAAGCATAATCCAATGGAAAATTAAAATCATGACGACAAGTTTCATGGTTATCTTTATTCTTTATAGCATACATGTCATCACAATAATCATCATAAATAGGAGGCATGCTATCATCATAATATATTTTCTCATCAAAAATTTGGGGACAAAAAATATCATCTTCATCAAACATAGCATCCCCAAGCTTGTGGCTTTGCATATCATTACCATCATGGGTATTCATAGAATTCATACTAACAACATTGCAATCATGCTCATCATACAAAGATTTAGTGCCAAACATTCTAATGCATTCTTCTTCTAGCACTTGAGCACAATTTTTGAAATCCTTATTTTCAAGGAAGACATTAAAAAGATGAAGCATATGAGGCACCCTCAATTCTATTTTTTGTAGTTTTCTTTTATAGACTAAACTAGTGATAAAACAAGAAACTAAAAGATTCGATTGCAAGATCTAAAGATATACCTTCAAGCACTCACCTCCCCGGCAACGGCGCCAGAAAAGAGCTTGATGTCTACTACGCAACCTTCTCCTTGTAGATGTTGTTGGGCCTCCAAGTGCAGAGGTTTGTAGGATAGTAGCAAATTTCCCTCAAGTGGATGACCTAAGGTTTATCAATCCGTGGGAGGTGTAGGATGAAGATGGTCTCTCTCAAACAACCCTGCAACCAAATAACAAAGAGTCTCTTGTGTCCCCAACACAACCAATACAATGGTAAATTGTATAGGTGCACTAGTTCAGCGAAGAGATGGTGATACAAGTGCAATATGGATGGTAGATATGAGTATTTGTAATCTGAAAATATAAAAACAGCAAGGTAAAAGTGGTAAAAGTGAGCACAAACGGTATTGCAATGCTAGGAAACAAGGCCTAGGGTTCATACTTTCACTAGTGCAAGTTCTCTCGACAATAATAGCATAACTGGATCATATAACTATCCCTCAACATGCAACAAAGAGTCACTCCAAAGTCACTAACATCGGAGAACAAACGAAGAGATTGTTGTAGGGTACGAAACCACCTCAAAGTTATTCTTTATGATCGATCTATTCAAGAGTCCATAGTAAAATAACACGAAGCTATTCTTTCCGTTCGATCTATCCTAGAGTTTGTACTAGAATAACACCTTAAGACACAAATCAACCAAAACCCTAATGTCACCTAGATACTCCAATGTCACCTCAAGTATCCGTGGGTATGATTACACGATATGCATCACACAATCTCAGATTCATCTATTCAACCAACACAAAGAACTTCAAAGAGTGCCCCAAAGTTTATACCGGAGAGTCAAGACGAAAACGTGTGTCAACCCCTATGCATAAGTTCACAATGTTACGGGACCCGTAAGTTGATCACCAAAACATACATCAAGTGGATCACATGAATATCCCATTGTCACCACAAATAAGCACATGCAAGACACACATCAAGTGTTCTCAACTCCTTAAAGACTCAATCCGATAAGATAACTTCAAAGGGAAAACTCAATCCATTACAAGAGAGTAGAGGGGGAGAAACATCATAAGATCCAACTATAATAGCAAAGCTCGCGGTACATCAAGATCGTACCAAATCAAGAACACGAGAGAGAAAGAGAGATCAAACACATTGCTACTGGTACATACCCTCAGCCTCGAGGGTGAACTACTCCCTCCTCGTCATGGAGAGCACCCGGCTGATGAAGATGGCCACCGGTGAGGGGATCCCCCCTCCGGCAGGGTGTCGGAACAGGGTCCCGATTCGTTTTTGGTGGCTACAGAGGCTTGCGGCGGCGGAACTCCCGATCTAGGTTTCTTTCTGGAGGTTTGGGTATTTATAGGAGGGTTTGGCGTCGAGAACAAGTCAAGAGGACCCACGGGGTGTCCACGAGGCAGGGGGCGCGCCCTCCACCCTCGTGGGCCCCACGAGCCTCCTCTCCAATAACTCTTTATTCCAGTATTTTTTATATTTTCCAGAAAAAATCTCCGTTGATTTTCAGCGCATTCCAAGAACTTTTATTTCTGCACAAAAACAACACCACGGTAGTTCTGCTGAAAACAACGTTAGTCCGGGTTAGTTCTAACCAAATCATACCAAAAGCATGTAGAAATATTATAAACATGGCATGAATACATCAAAAATTATAGTTACGTTAGAGACGTATCACATGCGACAAGTACAATGTGGGCGACGTCTTCAACATCAAGGATCTCTCTCCCTACCATGGTGATGAGGCTTTCGATCCAAGGTCGGATCTTTCCCAAGGGGGGGGGGGAGATGATGCGGAGCATCCCACGGTTATCCCCATGGACACTACTTCGACTACCCAAGCTCCAAGTGGACCCGTGACAAGAGCTCGAGCACGTGCTATTCAATCCGAGGTGACATCTCTCCTACTTGAACTTCCCTTACATTTGAGTGAGACATGGCTGCTACCTAAGTCAGAAACACTGTGTGTGATCAGGTACGCACAAGCCACGGAACCGAGAGCTGAAGAAGAAGGAACCAACGTCAACTCTCTGTCCAGCCCAGTACTTCTAGCCCCCGGAACCTCCGGCCACCCGGAACTTCCGGCCTCCATCGACCCAGACAAGCCCGGGTGTGACAACTCTCTGGTTAGCCCGGAAGCAGCCCGAAACCTGGCCCGGACCTTTCGGCCTGCCCGGACCTTCCGACCCCCGAAAGCCAGCCCAGCTCCCACCGTGCAAACTTTCTGGTTAGGCCGGACCCTCCTTGGAACTTGGCCGGGAACTTCCGGCCCTGCCTGCGCGCAGTGACTTGGGCCGAGGCCCGTGTACCCTTTCGCCTTCTAGACTATATGTACTCTTCTCCTACCTACATTTTAGGGTTAGCAAATGATTAGCTCATTTGAGATAGAGCTTTGCTCATCCATCCGGATCTACTCCATCGAGAGAGACCGCTCCCTCTTCGGAGAAAATCCACCTTGGATTCAAGACCCCTTCATGGGAAGACCCCTCAAGACCTCCTCACGGAGATGAACTAATTACCTCTTGTATTGTCCTTTGTTGGATTTGGATCGTGTATCTCTTTGTGTTTCGAGGATCTAGCACATGTATAATCGAATCTCGTTGGTTTGAGTGATTTCTCCCGTGTTTTCCCTCGTTTCCCCTCGTGTTCCTTGTGTTCATCGCGGGATCCGCTCCAATCGTGAAAGATCGGGCATCTAGGGTTCTACCCTACATCAAGAGGAGATCTCAATCAACAAGGAGATACAAATATACAAAATCCACCAAAGCAAAACTCGAGTTCGTTGGTTCCCCACTAGAATATTTGCGAATCTTGTTACTCTTGGGTTTGTGGGGGGCCCTATAAGGTTAATGTTACCCGAGAGCTTCCAAGTTGTGTCATTGTGCCCCAGGTTCGTTTGTGGGCCTTTGGGCTCGCCCCAAGAGCTCCCCCTATTTGAGAGGGTGATTGGACATTCGTCAATGAAGGCACTCCAAGGCTTAGGTGAGACACTCCTTTTCATGGGAGCATTCGTTGTTTCCCACCTATCCAATAGCGATTACCACTCTCCCAATAACGTGAATATCACAGCTTCATCTCTAACACTTGTGGCTATATGTAAGCTTATATGTTGTTATTACTTGCTTGCTTGTTTGCCTTGTGCAACTTTCTAGCTTCTAGTAGCTCATCACATAGAGTGTGTCACTTAGTTGCATTCATATAGTCCATTTATGCGTTTGCCTATTAAATCAACTAAGAGAAGATTAAAATATGTAGTCATCTATTCACCCGCACTAGTCGACACAACATTCATCTTTAATCCTTTAAAGTCGAGTTCAGGCTAATCGGCCCATTTTTGTAACGAGTTGAGTACATCACAAATTTCGAGTTTCCATCCAGCCCAAACCATCATCCCCTTGTCGCTCTCCGCCGCTATGTTGTTTGCTCTATTGATAGACTCTATCCCATCCAGTGTGCATCGTTGGATTTTTCGATGCTTTTACCTTTTTTGGTTGTGTTCACGCCGTCTTGAAAGCATAAGAGTACCACACGTTTTCCCCATCTTGTTTGTTCCACCCATAAAACGAACCAACATGTTCCACGAGGCCATGTCGAATGCAATATACATTCGGAGTGATTAAGCTCATATTTCTCATTTTAGCCATGATGCCATTTCGGATGTTATGTGTGGTAGTCACTGACCATCATGAAAATGACTATTGCATTACTTGTTTTGCACACATTTTTGGATCATCTTGTTTTCGCACACATTCATCCTAACTGCAAACTACACATAGGTAAGCTAAACATCACACGCAACCGTAAAAAAGGAAAGATAAACATCACCCCAAAACTACTCGAAGCAGCAAAGAGACTTCAAAGTACAGTAGCTATGCTTGTAAACACACGGCCACGAGCCTGCGCATCTCAGCTCATATTCTTTCAGGCAAAGGAGAAAACAAACCGAAGGAAAAAAGACAGGAGAATCCAGTTTCCAGTTTTTATACTATTTTCCCCGTCTCTCTCTCTCTCTCCTCCCCCTGTTTCTCTCTCTCCCTCTTCCTCCCCACCCTCTCCGCCGCATCCCCGTCTCCCCCGACCCTCACCCCCACCCCGCTGCTCCCGTCCAAACCCTAACCCTAAACCCCACCCGCGCCTCCATCCAATCCCTGCCTGGCGCCCACCCGTCCCCGGCGGCCCGGATTCGGATTCGCCGCGCCGGACCGATTCGATCGATGTAGGCAGCGAGCATCGCTGCCCACTCCGTACACAAGACACGCGCCCCCGCCTCGAGATGGCTGCTGCGGGGTGACAAGGAGGAGGGGAGAGTAGTAGAGGGAGCGCCCAAGCGTAGATGGCATTGGGAGATCTCATGGCGTCCAGGCTCGTGCACTCGTCCTCATCGTCGTCCTCGTCCTCGCTGCCCACTCCCTCCTTGGCGGCGGTGAACCACCAGACGGACCGCGTGGATGGTGAGCTCCCTGTCGCGAACGGGCCGGAGCTTCGGAGGGAGGACGCCGGCGAGGAGGATGAGGAGGGGAAGGCCGTTGCGCTCGTGCCGTGCCTGCCGCAGGTGGTTGTGCTGTGCGAGCAGCGGCACGAGGGGTTCGATGAGGCCGTCGCTGCCGCGGCGGGGCCATCGACCAGCGGCCTCGTCTCCAAGTGGCGCCCCAAGGACAGGGTAATGGATGTAGCTCATGCTGCTATTGCTCATCCTCTTGTTGATCATTTCTTTCTTAGATTTGCCAGGGTTGGCCCTCACAGATTCAGTCAGGTGATGTTCATGGGCTTATGATTAACGACACGTGTAGTTCATTGAGCTAAACCAGGGTAAATTTGGGGCAGCTGCTGGTTTGCTTAAGTGGCTACATGCAAATTTAGTATAATTTACCATTTTCAATTTAGGGGTTACGATTGGATCACCACACTTTAAGGTGTAATGGATGATGTGACCAAACTTTTGAGTTTTGGCCGTTTAACTAAGTTATATCATTCATAGTCTTACCAGCAGGATAACCAAATCTGTGAATTGGCTATCCAGATTTGCCTAGTTATTATTGTTTGCTGCAAGCTGATGCCATTCTTTCTCCCAAATGCTTGGAGAAGTTGATGCCGTTTTATGTTGTCGCGTTGTCGGTGGTTGCTTTATTAATTAATGATAAACGGAACCATTTATAGCTGTTGCTATGTTAACATATGCACGCTTATTCGCTGCTCATGATATCACCAGAATTAAATGTAGCACGACGACCACTAGCGTGTAATATGTAATTAATGGCTTGGCTAAATAATCAAAT
Organism: Triticum aestivum; assembly: GCF_018294505.1. Lineage (NCBI taxonomy): Eukaryota > Viridiplantae > Streptophyta > Magnoliopsida > Poales > Poaceae > Triticum > Triticum aestivum. Next base: position 279,312,386 of record NC_057807.1, read on the forward strand.
AAGCAAGTGCCGAGTAACGGTATTGTTATGACCTTTCTTAACGGAGCATGTCATTTATCTTAGGATGATCGTTTTGCCTTTAACTTGATGTATACAGTTTTCTGGTGATTGATATAAGCTTGTATATAAGAATAATGTTTCAAAGTTCAAATTATGCTAGACCCAAATATTCTTCATGGTTATCTAGTACTCTTGATTACATTCAGATAGGATGTCCGCACCCTTATCCAAGTGACTGTACTTGTTAGTGGCTGATTGGTGTCATGTGGAAAATTGGACACTTAGTGCCAGCATTTTGCCTGTGGTGAAGCTAAGTAGTGAGTTGAGCGCCAATCAAAATCTGGATCATTTTAGGATTTGTCAAGGCAAATTTGCCTACCCATGTAAGTGTCGTGGTTTTAGTTCAAATTTGAACTAAACCCACAACACTTATTTTGGATGGAGGGAGTACTATGTATGTTAATGGAGATGTTCACGTTCCTATTTAAAAAATATCTGTATAATCTCTTTGCAGTTCGTGTAGATTAAGCTAACTTTCCCTTCATACAAATTAACTCTTTAGCAGGTTTGCAGATTATATTGATTTGTCTGGACTAGAGTATCGTGTTAAACTTTTTAACCATGTGTGTGCCATGATTGTTTGTGAAAAAGAGATATGCTAAATTTATTGTGATCTCAGCAAGGGGATGTCACATATTTAGTATGTAAATATTGCCACAGCTTTGGTTTGTTTATTTTCAGTAGAACTAGCTAATGTTACCAATAAATAGCTTATACTATTCCTATTTGTTGTCAATTTGGTCAGAGTATTGATCTGTGTTGGTCATACCATTTTGATCTCTTCTTTTGGTTGTGTTTCTACTCTTTTATTTTGTAACCATTGGATGGTGTTACTTTCATTAACTGTTTACATTTCGTATATGCTATATACTAACAGTGGTCTTGGTTGCAGATGAAGACTGGATGTGTTGCACTTGTATTATGTTTAAACATTAGTGTTGATCCGCCGGATGTAATTAAAATTTCCCCTTGTGCAAGAATGGAGTGTTGGATAGGTAAACATACGGTCATGTGTATATGCTTATCTAGCTTTCTAATGAGCTGAGAGGGACTTTTTTGCCTGCTGTTGGTAATTCTGTTTCATGTTCGTGGTATGCAGCTCCACTATTATTTTATTCTCTGTACATGTCTTACTAGTTACTATTCTGTCCCATAATGTAAGACGTTTTTTGACACTACACTAGTGTCAAAAAACGTCCTTACATTATGGGACGGAGGGAGTAGAATAGATTCAATTTTTTATTTTTATTAATAATTACTATTTTCACTTCATTGAAAGCACTTCTTTTTTACGGTTGCATTTCTGAATGCCAGACATGGCTGTGTCAGTAGCTGAAGGAGATTGCAAATTTGCAGCAAAGAAACAGTCTTGCATCTATTTAGAAATAGACGACGTTCTTAATATCCTATTCGTGTTGGTTGCTTAGCAACTAATGATTTCTAGGCTACATTTGAAGATATTGTGTTCTTTAGGCCGTGAATGATATGGACTTGATTGTATTTTTAGCTCAGTGAGTGATATGAACTTGATTTATTAATAGTAGCAATAATTATTTGCTGAGACGTGAAATGTACCAGATTTAAACAAGCATGATGGCTATCTTTGTAAATAGCATAGTAGTACAATAATCTTATTGCACTTCAGTTGCCTTGAGATCCGCTCATGGCCTTTCCCTTGTTTCATTTTCAGATCCATTTTCTATGCCACCTCCCAAAGCCCTTGAAACTATTGGAAAAACATTACACTCACAGTATGAGCGGTGGCAGCCTAAGGTGGTCCACTTTTTCTTTCTTTTTTTACATGAACAAGTATTCTGATAAACTGATATCATTGCTTACGTCTTCATGTCCTAATGGTGTCTGCAGGCTCGTTACAAGCTTCAGCTGGATCCAACAGTCGAAGAAGTCAAGAAGCTTTGTAATACTTGCCGCAAATATGCCAGATCAGAGAGAGTTCTTTTTCATTACAATGGTCATGGTGTACCAAAGCCTACAGCTAATGGAGAGATTTGGGTGTTTAACAAGGTGAGTGCTGTTAAGTCAAAACCTGTATTGCATATGTTGATGCATTATTTATCATGTCTTTATTGAAGTGTCCTTTGTACTCTGGTGCAGAGTTATACACAATATATCCCTCTTCCTATTACTGATCTCGATTCATGGCTGAAAACACCATCGATTTATGTTTTTGACTGCTCAGCAGCTGGAATGATTGTGAAAGCTTTTCTAGAGGTATACACTATAGTCCAGTCTATTTTTTTTATGTTCATGTGATCTGCAAGTCATAGGTACATAATTTATGTGTTTTTTCTTTCTTTTGTATGATTCTTGGATGGTTTCATATTCATTATGGCTCCTTATGTTGACTTCAGCGCCTAGACTGGAGTTCAAGCTCTTCTGCGTCCTCAGTGAAGGATTGCATTCTCCTTGCTGCCTGTGAGGCACATCAAACTCTTCCTCAGAGTGCAGAATATCCCGCTGATGTGTTTACAGCTTGCCTGACCACTCCCATAAAAATGGCATTGCACTGGTTCTCTCTCTCTCTCTCATGCAGTTGTCAATCCGATTTCAGCTGTATACTGGTCTTTGTATAGCCCCCTTCTGATTTCAGCTGACATTTCTCCTGTTCTGTGAACTTCTCTACAAACTATGCAGGTTTTGTAAACGATCATTACTCAGTGGTGCTCTGGATCACTCTCTTATTGACCAAATTCCTGGAAGGCAAAATGACCGTAAAACACTTCTGGGGGAGTTGAACTGGATTTTCACTGCTATTACAGATACTATTGCATGGAATGTTCTTCCTCATGGTACAGAAGGTCATTTGAGTTCAAAAATAATATCAGTGGGGCATTGCTTTTATAACACAAATTTCACTTGTGCAGAATTATTCCAAAGGCTTTTCAGGCAGGATCTTTTGGTCGCCAGTCTCTTTCGCAACTTCTTACTTGCTGAGAGAATCATGCGATCTGCAAACTGTTCTCCAATTACATACCCACTATTGCCACCCACACATCAACACCATATGTGGTAATTGACTAGATTAGTCATTCTGTTTCCATATATATATTATTCACCTTTTCTGCATTTACCGTAATTTGCTGAATGTTAGGGATGCATGGGACATGGCTGCGGAGATCTGCCTTTCCAAGCTTCCTCATTTGATTGCTGATCCTAATGCAGAGTTTCAGGTCTTGCTTCCTATTTTATCATTGAATAATTTAGCACTAAGAACATTTTTTTTGCTGGTATTGCTCTGCCACTGCAGTATTATCACTTCAGTACCATAACTTTGCTTGTCTCCTTACTTCCAACAGCCGAGCCCATTTTTCACGGAGCAATTGACAGCATTTGAAGTTTGGCTTGATCATGGCTCTGAGGATAAGAAACCACCTGAACAGTTACCCATTGTTCTTCAGGTAAGACAATTTCTTGGACCAATTATTCTTGAGCCTACTAATGCTTTTGTTATCTGAGATGGTAACAAACTCTCCAAATAGTCTAATGGCAAGAGTGTTTGGATGATCCAGTCACCTTTTCTTGTCTACTTGTACCATATTGGTTCTATTGATTTCGTTGTATATGCCATCTTCATTAGTTCAGGACCTCATGTAACCAGTGTTATTTTGGGAGTGTGCTACACCTCTAGACAGTTGTTAACAGTATATTTCTTTTCTTGTTTTCCTTTGCTGTTGATACAATCATGTTTTATGTAGGTCCTGCTTAGCCAATCACACAGATTTAGAGCACTTGTTCTGCTTGGAAGATTTCTTGATATGGGGCCATGGGCAGTTGATTTGGTATGGAGTTGGCATATTCTGCTGGCCTTCATTTGTTTTTTGACTAGTGCTGGCTATTTATTCCTTATCGAGTATATTCAAACTCTGTCACTTCATTGTTTAGGCCTTGTCTGTTGGTATCTTCCCTTACGTGCTCAAACTGCTCCAAACAAGTGCGATGGAGTTGCGTCAAATTCTTGTGTTCATATGGACAAAAATTCTCTCTCTTGATAAGGTATGCACTCTACTTCAAAATCTAAAGCAGCTCTTCCTATTCTCTTGAAGATTCTGTTGTTTACCTCAGTTGCTTTTTTTGTTTCAAATGACAGTCATGCCAGGTTGATTTGGTGAAAGATGGAGGGCATGCATATTTTATCAGGTTTCTTGATAGTTTGGATGCTTACCCGGAGCAGCGTGCAATGGCTGCTTTCGTTTTAGCAGTTATTGTGGATGGGCATAGGAGGGGTCAAGAGGCTTGCATGAGTGCAGGTCTTATAGATGTTTGCCTGAGACATCTGCAACCTGAGAATCCTCATGATGCACAGACAGAGCCTTTGCTTTTGCAATGGCTTTGTTTATGCCTTGGCAAACTCTGGGAAGATTTCCCTGAGGCTCAGTTACTTGGTCTACAATCAAATGCACCCGAAATTGTTACATGTTTATTGTCTGAGCCTCAACCTGAGGTATGGTAGACTTGGTGTGTCAATTCTTCATTATTGCAGGTTCACAACGTGAGCATTAAATATTTGGTCTTTGCAGGTCAGAGCCTCTGCTGTTTTTGCACTTGGAAATCTGTTGGACATTGGATCTCCATCAGTGAATGGAGGTGATGACGACTCTGATGATGATGAAAAGGTGAGAGCTGAAATAAATGTTGTTCGAAGCCTTCTGCAAGTCACTTCAGATGGTAGCCCTCTTGTTAGAGCTGAGGTTTCTGTAGGTACGTGCTGAAAATATATTGTACTTCCTAGATAGTTCTTTTGGTAATGTCTTGGGACATAGTAGGTAGACTCCTTTTAGCTTTGTGGCAATCATTTTGAGTTAAGCTGATGTCTTCCAGCTCTTACTCGCTTTGCGCTGGGCCACAACAAACATCTCAAATCTGTTGCTGCGGAGTACTGGAGACCTCAAACCAATTCACTGCTGAAGTCACTACCATCATTGGCTAATATTAATAACCCAAGCAATGTTTACAGTCCCAGTAACTTTCTGCAAAGCAGCAGTGGCCTTTCTTCGCATATTGGTCCTGTGTTAAGGGTTGGTAGTGATACCAGTGCCACAGGTCGTGATGGAAGAATTTCTACAAGCAGCCCGATTGCGACAAATAGCATCATGCATGGGTCTCCCCAGTCAGATGATTCTTCTCAGCACTCTGATTCAGGCATATTGCTTAGAGAGAATGCAAGTAACGGTGGTCTCAGCTACACCAGGTCAAGGCCTATTATTGACAGTGGAATTTATTCCCTATTTATTTCGACGATGTGCTCTGTTGCTAAAGATCCTTACCCTAGAATTGCAAATATTGGCCGGAGAGCACTGTCCCTTGTAGGGGTCGAGCAAGTGGTCATGAGAAATACTAGATTTGGCAGTGGGGGTGCAGGAGAGACATCTGCTCCTTCATCAAACATAGGAATGGCACGTTCTTCTTCCTGGTTCGACATGAATTCTGGTAAGTTATAACCTTTTTCCTTGCAATGTGCTTGTAGTACCTCTCAATTTTTTTCCAATGGGATTAAAAATTGGACTGACCATTTTCAATGCTTTGCAGGAATCTCAATGGCATTTAGGACTCCTCCTGTTAGTCCACCTCAGCATGATTACCTTACAGGGTTGCGCCGCGTGTGTTCTATGGAGTTCAGACCACATCTCTTGAATTCACCTGATGGCTTAGCTGATCCGCTCTTAAGCTCTGCTGCAGCCCCCAGTACCAGTGAGCTTAATATACTTCCTCAATCAACAATATACAACTGGAGTTGTGGCCACTTCTCTAGGCCACTTCTAACCGGTTCTGATGATAATGGGGAAGTAAGTGCTAGAAGAGAAGAGAGAGAACGAACTGCACTGGATTGCATCGCTAAGTGCCAGCGTTCCTGTACGTGGATTGACCGCTTACTCTACATTCAATTACTACTTTTTTTATTAGTTATGTTAGTTATTTGGCTGTCATTTGTGATGGTTCCCCTTTTACCTTTTTGTGGTTGGCGGGAATAGCAGCATGCAAGATGACTAGCCAAATTGCTAGCTGGGATACAAAGTTTGAGTTGGGTACAAAATCAGCATTGCTGTTACCTTTTTCTCCTATCGTCGTTGCAGCTGATGAAAACGAGCAAATAAGGTAAAATATATTTTGTTAGAACCTTGTAAAAATTGAAAATAATTGTGTTTTAAATAATGACTTCAGGTGTCTAAAGTTTTGTCCTTTTATATTCATGCCAGAGTGTGGAATTATGACGATGCTCTACCAGTGAATACTTTTGAAAACCACAAGTTATCTGACAGAGGACTATCCAAACTTCTACTTATCAATGAGCTTGATGAAAGCTTGCTTTTAGTTGGCTCAAGTACGCCTCACCTCTTTATGGGTGTCTCTTGTATCTGTACATATGTACTCCTTGTGATATATATTTTTCATACTGTAGGTGATGGAAATGTCCGTATATGGAGAAACTATACTCAAAAGGGAGGACAGAAACTTGTAACTGCCTTCTCATCAGTTCAGGGCCATCGAGCTGCAGGCCGCAGCGTTGTGATCGACTGGCAACAGCAATCTGGTTATCTGGTGATATTCTGATGTCTCTTTCCAAGTTTTGGTAAATTTGTATTCATTTAAGACTGTCCTAATACTGGAACTACTCCTTTTGTTGTATAACAGTATGCATCTGGTGACATGTCTTCCATCCTCGTATGGGATCTTGACAAGGAGCAACTTCTCAACACCATTCCATCATCTGCTGATAGTGGCATTTCAGCTCTGGTGAGTTCTGGTTACCATGTGTAATTTGAGTATTCAGAATAATCATATGACAAATTGTTTAGTCTGTTTTGGACACTAGGGATTTCATCTGTTATAGCTTTATTATTTTCTGCTCTGCTGTTCCTGCTTTATACTCGTGGACTCCCCCCTTCACGCTAATCAGAAATTAGCAATTTTTTCCACTGCTAACTAGTTTGACGGTGTCAAAATTAGATCATGCCGCATAATGATGCACAAAGAAAAATGAGATCATAAATAGTTTCCTGTTCCTTTCTGTAGGAACAACTTCGTTTTCTTAGGTCTAGTAATGCATGCAATGCGTAATTTTTTTGGATGAAGGGTTTGCTGAAAATTTAATCCCTATTTTTACTCGACCAAACGTATTACCAGTGTTTCAGTTGGTTTTGTCAGCTTGTCTTGTTTTTTGCACTTTACATGATGTGAGGAACTATGGAGCACGGATACGGAGACACGGACACCGCGATAAGCATACGGGGACATGGGATACGTCATTTTCCAAAAACAGCCATTCGGGGATACACAAGTATATAGAAATAAATAAAAAAATGCATGTAATATACATAGAGTTAAAAATAAAAATGATACATCAAATGGCAAATGCTAGTATTAGTCTATTAGAGAGTAGAGACCAGGGTTCCCTTCACTCTCGCCCACGAACAATTGGCTACCAGCGGTGGTGCTCCCAAACGCCATGCTTCCTGACAGCAAGCAACAACCAAAACTGCAGCACCAGCATTCAAGTGAGCGGCAGCTCAACAGCAAGCAGCGGCAACTCAATGTCAAGAAATCGAGCGAAGACATGAAGAGGTTGAGGAGAGGGGCTGCTTGGTTACCTGCTCGAGCGTGGTTGCCGTCGGAGGCCGAGTTCAGGCTCGGCGGTTGAGTCTAGGTGGCGGCGGATGGTTGAATCCAGGCGGCGGCGGCGGCGCGTTCACTGTAGCATGGAGCAACGTTCCTTTTGTCTCGCTGTATTGGGCCAAGGCTGTTATTGGGCTTCCCGTGTCACTAATGTATTCTATATGTGTCCCAGCCGTGTCTTTCCTTTTCCCCCTTTTTTCTAATTTGGAAATCAGGGGATACTGGGGGTATGCGAATCTCTTTATCTAGCCGTATTGCCGTGTCCCGCCGAACTAGGACGGTAATTTGGCTGTTTTGGCTGTGTCCATGCTTTGTAGGCAAGGAATACAGTTAGCAAAATAAGGGCCTGTTCGCTCCAAAGGAAATTTGCAGGAATTGTACAGGTTTAGGTTCCTTAGGAAAAAATTCCTATGAAGCTGTTCGATTCAAAGGAATGACTTAACCATTTGGGCGGATGCCCTAGGCACTTTCCTTCACTTTTCACGGGAAGAGAAAAATCCAGCCTGAGCTCTTGTTTGGGCGGATGCCCGAGGCACACTGCTGGTGGTCCAAATAAAATAATAATTCTATAAGGTGTAAGATGACTCCAGCCAATAAAGCATACAGTGTTTGTGTCAGACTGTGGGGCTCAGCCACTTAAAACACTTACACTTACACTTACTAAGCCTTTTGTCCCAAACAAGTTGGGGTAGGCTAGATATGAAACCCTTTCACGAGGACTTCCCAGGAGGTCACCCATCCTAGTACCACTCTCGCCCAAATGGGTTTCATACCCAAAGGACTGGCTAGATTTTACGTTGGCTCGCCAAGCCTATCACAACCCTTAGATATGAAACCCTTTCACAAGGACTTCCCAGGAGGTCACCCATCGTAGTACTACTCTCGCTCAAAAAGGTTTCATACCCATGGGACTGGCTAGTTTTTTACGTTGGCTCGCCAAGCCTATCACAACCCTTCTCCTTTACCCGGGCTTGGGACCGTCTATGCCTAGAAGACATAGGCGGAGTTGGCCCAGCCACTTAAAATATTTGAAAAATTACCTCACTATAAAACGTTTCCTCTGCTTTCCAGGCATAGCCGAACGTAGGCCTTCGTATGTTTCGGTTCCTCCGTTTCGTAGCAAGCTGGTTTTTCTATTCCTGTATGGTTTTGCTTTCCGGTGTTCTACAAAACTATGCCCCGAATGGAGCCTAAAATTTTGGTGACTTGCTTATTAAGAATATATGAATTTTGTTTCATTGGGTTGTATATGCTATTTGAGCTATTGCAAGAAGATGTATTGATCAGGTTTAGCTTGCTGTTTCTGTTTCAGTCTGCATCTCAGGTTAGACCTGGTCAATTTGCTGCCGGTTTTATTGATGCATCCGTAAGGATATTTGATGTTCGTACCCCTGACAGGTAAGCACATCTTTGTTTCTATCCTTTACCCTTGATAATATTTGAGATATTATTTAAGTATGGGATTCAGTTTTTGTTACCTTTTATCCCCATTTATGTTTCTTCCTTTGGATGTTTTTTTCCTTAAATGACGCAGGCTAGTTTACATGGCAAGACCACATGCCCCAAGAACTGAAAAGGTCGTCGGTATAGGATTTCAGCCTGGATTTGATCCATACAAGGTATTCCTACCACTTCTTCTTTTGGTGTTGCTGTGTACTTCATTCTGTTATATTGGTATAGGTTTTGAAAAATGGTTCGCTGGAGCTTTACAAAGCTATGTAATATTTGCGATCACAGATTGTAAGCGCATCTCAAGCTGGAGACATTCAGTTTCTTGATGTTAGAAGGGCTGCTGAACCCTACCTCACTATTGAAGCTCACAGGGGTTCGTTAACAGCATTGGCTGTTCACCGGCATGCTCCAGTCATTGCAAGTGGCTCAGCTAAGCAGATGATTAAAGTGTTCAGTCTTGAAGGAGAACAGCTAACAATCATTCGCTACCAGCCATCTTTTATGGGCCAAAGGATAGGAAGTGTAAACTGCCTTTCGTTCCATCCGTACAAATCTCTCCTGGCTGCTGGAGCTGGTGATAATGCTCTGGTCTCTATCTATGCTGAGGACAATTATCAAGTAAGATGAGGTCTACATCCTGTGGCATGCAATGACGACACAATCAGTAGGCCATATGATTGGCTGACTGCTGGATCCGCAGCAGGTTCAGCTACAAGATACAAGATGATACAAAGCCTGGTCAGTGACATGGTGGTGATTGCAGTGCTGTGGCTTTTTGGTCCATATTGCTTGTGTTGGGCATCTACATCTCTGGTCGGCGAGTGCAATTTGTAAGATACAAATCAAGATTCATTAGCCTCCCTTGCAGAAGGTTGTGAAAGTGAAAGGCAGTTGTGGTCCTGTCAGTGAATTTGGAGGCTTCCCCAATAATCATACCTAGGTTAACTGAAATGTAAATAGCCGTCCCCATTTGGATTGTTGTCCTGTCAGTCAGTTTTCTTCCTTTCCCAAAGTGTAAAAAGGTTTGTCGATGCTTCATCATATCATAAGTCGGGTCTGGCGGGGTCTGCCCGGGCAAGTGGTTGTTTATATGGGCCAGGAAGGGAGAATGCATGCACATGTCTCCTCACAGATGTTCTTCAATAGATAGATGCTCCTTTCCAGCTAATATAGCATTAGAGGTGAGTTGTTACTATGGCTTGCTTTAACCAGTGTTGTCCAGGTCATTCTTTCTAAGCATTGGACTATCATCATCCAGTGTTGTCGTCATAGCAGGGCTTCATTGTCCATTTGTACATATGAACTGCATTTGTACAGTAGTTAATTCTCTTAAGATAAGTTGTAATGCATGTTTGTCCTTGGGTGTATCTGGCATATTTTGAATAATTAAGTGAAAAAGAAGCTTGTCTCTGTGTACACATTGTTGTTTCTTTTGCTAGAATCATGGGCTGTGGTCTCTGAATATTTTGTGTGGAATTCTGTATGGTTTATTTTGATGGTTAAGAGATGATGCAGCATGAGGTTGAATGCCAAAGGGTGTTGGATGCTGCTAGATTTATCTTGAGAAACTAGAGGCATCACAAACAAGCGGAGGTGTTGTTGCATTGAAGCAACTGGCAAGAGGATTCCGGGATGCGCTGAAATGAAATTTTACTTGCATTTCAGAGCATGCGAGGAGACAATGGGTGTCATTTTGAGTTGTGATATTTCACCATTGAATGCTGGCTGGCAGCTTGGCAAGTCAAGACTAAAAAGGCCACCTGGTATAGTGGTATTCATGCCAAATCCAGTTGACCGATCACAGCCCCACACCCACACACATGCGGCAATGGCGGAGCTTCGATCCTTGTTCGACGATGGTACTCCGCTGAATAGATGCGTTGCAAATAGAATGCAGCAGTAGTCCAGCAGCGAGTAGCTGACATCGGCACCAGCCGGCCGCGAGATGAGCTGCTCACCGCGGCCAGGACCTGACCACCACCTCCTGCTTGCCACCCTCGCGCGCCACGGCCGCCTCGCCGCCGCCGCCACGCTCTTGTCCACGGCCGTCCGCACAACACGCGCGCTCAACACCATACTCGCCGCCCTCTGCTCCTCCCCGTCGCTGCTCCGCGCCGCCCCCTCCGTGCTCCTCCTCGCCGCCCCCACCGCCTCCCCTGACGCGGCCACCTTCCGCGTCCTCACCTCCGCGCTCTGCCGCGCAAGCCGCCCCTCCGCCGCCGCCGGCCTCGTGCGCTGCATGCCCTCCCTCCACCTCGACCCGGACTCGCCGCTGTGCCGCGCCGTGCTCTCCTCCCTGTGCCGCTACGCCCCGGCGCGGGACGCGGCGGCGTTCCTGGACGACATGCGCCGGTGGGGCGTCCCGCCCAGCGGGCTTGATCACCGCGCCGTCCTCCGCGCCCTGCTACGTGAGGGGATGGTGGCGGAGGCATACGAGGTCGTCAAGGAGAAGATGGGCTCCGATGGCGTGGCCCCCGGGGTGGCCGACTTCGAGCTGTTGCTGCGCGCGTTCAGCGAGCGCGGGCAGTTCGACGCCGTCGACGAGGCGTTCGACGAAATGCTCCTTCGAGGGCTCGTGCCGGGCGTGGCCGTCTACAACGTGTACGTCGCCGCGCTGTGCAAGAAAGGGGACCTGGCCGGCGCGCGCCGGATGGTGGAGTGCATGGAGCGCGCCGGCTGCCCGCCGGACGTCAGGACGTTCAGCGTCGTGGTCGCCGGGTGCGTGTCCGCAGGGGACGCCGGCGCTGCCAGGGACGTGGCGTGGGAGGCGGTGCAGCGGGGCCTGCGGTGGGACACGCCGTCGATGGTGGAGCTGGTCGGCCTGCTCCGGGCGGGCGGGCACGTCGCGGACGCGCACGGGCTACTGCTGGACGTGTTCCTGCACGGCGGGTGCACTGGAGTGGACGCCTCGACGCTCGGGCAGCTGATATGTGCCGGCGAAGACGCCTGCAGCGTGATCACAGATCACCCGAAAGACTAGAAAGTGCATCACATTTTGAGGTCCATGCCTCGTTTAATCTGTTCCGAATGTTTCAGCTGAAGGTCAATCCGTCAATGCATTCTAGTGCTTGATGAATGTCCACTGGATATTTAGATGTACGTATTTCACATAACTTTTTAAGAGTTTAATTGCTTTGTGCACAAACTTGAAATGCATGCTGCGCCTAGGTGTGAAACTCCCAAAGTGGTACCCGTGAGCCCAAATCCCTCAGTCACCGTTCTCTTACCCTCTCCCCGCCACACTAGATCCACCGCGCCGCCGCGCCGGTGCGGGACGAGACTTGCCTGAGCCCCATGCGTGCGCCCATCCATGCTCACCCCGTTAAAATCAGAGGGATGATTAGATTAGGAAGGAAAAAGAAAAAGGGACAATCATAGAGTGAAGTGGGAGTACGGATGGAAGCATGGGGAGGGAGCAGACAAGCCGAATCCAGGGTGCGAGCATGCCGTCGTGGAATGACGAGAGACGTCCTCTGACTCTGATCTCGATTTCTACTCCGATAATGATTCGATGAGGAGTGAACGTTGATCTGGCTTTTCCCGGTTTGAGGATTTACTGTCCCTATATTAAATCAATTTGGTTGGTGCTTTAGATGCCGTACACGATTTCGTACAAGGATTGGAGCGGGCTAGCACGTGATGTATCTGCACGGTGCTTCTATAAGCTTCCTGTGAAAAGAAGTTGGCTTTTGAGTCATTTGATACCGAGAGGAAGTTTTTGGATGTGGTATGCCATGTGAGTTCTTTTTAACTCACTAGATGACCGTTGCGTCAATTGGTGTAGAGATCAAACTGCAACCTGGAAGTTAAGCAAACTATGTGAAACAAAAAATAAAAGTCAAATGAACTATTTGAAGAGACGAACTAACGAACTGCAACTCAGAATTAAGTGAACTATTTGAAATATAAAATATAAATTAAGTGAACTGTTTGAAGAGATCAACTACATCCATTATTATCAATGCATCTCTGTTATTACGCCCGGTGTAATGGATGAGGATCAAATGACCCGTTGAAGTAAGTAGGTGTCTTTCTTAGCTTTGTGTCTTCAAGTCTAATTGCATTCATGTTTGCATTGACACTTTTATTTTAGCATAGCTGCTATTAGAGCTGATCTTGGAATAGACCTCGCCGGTAAAAAAAAGCGCATCGATAGCTCTATATCCGAGATGGGATTGCCCAAGTCGGCCTGTTCTTTTCCGCGCGTCACCGTATCGGTCTCTGTTCAAACTCCCGAGCACACGCTCTTTTGAGCAGCTATACCTGGCCACATGTCCTTTCGGTCCGGGTAGTGGACTAACCACCTTTAGTAGCCAGACAATGTTTTGCTCCGGCTGGTTGACGTCGTCATCGTGCATTCAGCGATGGAGTACCAATACGAACCCTCATGCCGCCACTATTTTCAGCGTTACAACGAGCCGGCGAGGCAGCCTAGAAGAGCCATCGTAACCAGAAGCCCGACCACTAGACCAACTATAGCCCAAAACTTAAGCGAACTATTTGAAACTACATGCCGCCGGGCTTTGCCAGTTGGTCTGGTCACCTCAATCCATGGTACTTTCGTACTTCTTAGTCCGTTTGGTATAAGGCTGCTCCTTTAGTAGCAATTGAACATGTGTAATAGCCATAATGTTGATCATTCGATCATTATTATGACTCATAATAATCGCAAGTTGGGGAGTATTTTGATGGCATTGCTCGCAGCTGCCGAATCATATGATCAACAAAATCTCAACAACAACCACGAGTTCTGACCGACTATACGGGTTGGCATAGATCGAGATTAGGATTTGTCACTCCAGTATCGGGGAGGTATCTCTGGGCCCTCTCGGTAATGCACATCATAAGAAGCCTTGCAAGCAATGTGACTGATGAGTTAGTTGCGAGATGATGCATTACGGAATGAGTAAAGAGACTTGCTGGTAACGAGATTGAACTAGGTATGAAGATACCGACGATCGAATCTCGGGCAAGTAACATACCGATGACAAAGGGAATAACGTATGTTGTCATAACGGTTCGATCGATAAAGATCTTCATAGCATATGTGAGAGCCAATATGAGCATCCAGGTTCCGCTATTGGTTATTGACCGGAGAGGTGTCTCGGTCATGTCTACATAGTTCTCGAACCCATAGGGTCCACATGCTTAACGTTTGATGACAATTTGTATTATATGAGTTATGTGATTTGGTGACCGAATGTTGTTCGGAGTCCGGAATGAGATCACAGACATAACGAGGAGTCTCGAAATGGTCAAGAGTAAAGATTCATATATAGGACGATAGTATTCGGACACCGGAAGTGTTCCGGGGGTACCAGGTACGTATAGGGTCACCGGAAGGGGTTTCGGGCATCCCCCCGGCAACTACATGGGCCTAATGGGCCAAGAGTGGGATAGACCAGCCCCTAAGGGGCTGGTGCGCCCTATGTAGGCCGAAATAGAGGGGGAAGGAAAGAGGGGAAGAGAGAAAGGAAGGGGAGGGATTCAGCCTCCCCCTTCCTTCTCTCCCCCTCCTCCTTCCTCCCCCTTTGGGAATTATGGTGTGTGTGTGTGTGGGGGGGGGGGGGGGCGAATAGGATTAGGGCCCCAAGTAGGATTCCTCCTACTTGGGCACCCCCTTGGCTGTCCCCTCTCCATCCCAGCTATATATATGAAGGGGGGTGGGGGGGGGGAGGCGCCTAGAACACACAACATCAACTATTTCTAGCCGTGTGCGGCGCCCCCCTCCGTAGTTTATGCCTCCAGTCATATTCACGTAGTGCTTAGGCGAAGCCCTGCGCAGATCACTTCACCATCACCGTCACCACGCCATCGTGCTGATGCAACTCTCCCTTGACACTTTGTTGGACCAAGAGTTTGAGGGACGTCATTGAGATGAACGTGTGTAGAACTCGGAGGTGTCGTACGTTCGGTACTTGATCGCTCGGAACGAGAAGAAGTTCGACTACATCAACCGCGTTAACAAACGCTTCCACTTTCGGTCTATGAGGGTACATGGACACACTCTCCCCCTCTCATTGCTATGCATCTCCTAGATAGATCTTGCGTGAGCGTAGGATTTTTTTTGAAATTCCATGCTATGTTTCCCAACACTAGGGTTTGCAAATGGGGCGGTTACAATCCTTAGAGATAGGTATGCCGGTACAAGTACGCTTGAAGTGAATGCCAAGTCTTCAGGAAATTTTCATCTCGATCACGCCAAGGGCCAGGGCCATGGCTCATCTCATCCACCTTCAATGGGTCGTCGGCCCAACCCACAACTGGCGGACAGACGTGGCAAGTACTCCCTAATCCAGGACAATAATAGTAGCCCCCGAACTAGTCTTCAAGCCGAGGATATTTGACGTCTTCTTCGAGTTGTCTTTATGCACTTGTGCCTTCGGCTTTTTAGACTAGTTCCATCCACCACGTCGGCTTACAATTTCGAGGTCATGTCCGGTTCCGAGGTCTTCTAGGCTTCCTTGGTCGCAACATATGATTCTCGAGATCTTTATCTCGCCATGAGATCTACTCTTCGGCTTGCCTTATTGGCATTACCAGGCCAAAGTAGCATCCAAGCCCGTGTGCAGAAGGGCTTGACTAGGTCAAACCCTAACAACTTTTATCAAGGGCCAAAACGTAACCTCACGTGGCAGAATCAATCCATTTAATCCATAGTTTTTATGAGGGGCATCACCCAAGGCCAGTTTCTATTGGCATGTCCCATCCATGAGGTAGGAGGTCTTTCAGTCTTCCAGCAACCTCATTATTACACACTTGACTTTTACACACATTAACTGCGTGACACATCCGGAAGTGGTGATCTGCTCCCCATAACGGGGCAACCCCTAGACTTCGGCTGCCCTATAAGAAGGTTGGACCGGGGGGGGGGGCAACAAATCCATTTCACCTTCCTCCTCACCTCTTGACACTGCAACGTAAAACCTCTATCCAACGCCGTCATTTTAAGATCCACCTTGCCTTGCATCCACCACTCAAGATGGACGATGCAGAGAAGGGTCTCGAAGTCGAATCCTGCAGCGGAGGAGGGCGGTGGATGTGCTCCACCATCAGTGCTGGTGCCCTAGCTGAGCTCAAAGCCGCCGAACACCCCCCCCATGACCAAGTGTTGCTCTCCCTTAGAGGAGGGTGCTATTCACTTCGTATCGCAATCCCCGCTCCACACGAAGGAGAGCGGGTAATTTTCATTCCGCATCTTGCCGGTGGTCTAGGTTTTCCCCTTCACCCTTTCGTTCAGGGCCTTCTTTTCTATTATGGGATTGACTTCCACCATTTGGCCTCAATCTCTATTCTCCACATTGCCTCATTTATAATTTTTTATGAGGCCTTCCTCTGCATCGAACCCCACTTCAGCCTATGGCTAAAGGTGTTTTGTGTCAAGCCGTATTCGGTTGGTCATGAACTTGCGGAGTGCGGAGGGGATGTGATTAGCCGTCTTGGAGGCGTGGTGTGGCCTGAGGGTTCCTTCGCTAACATGGAGGAGGCCTGACGAGGGAAATGGTTTTATGTGGAGGACTCCTCTATTGGCGGTCTTGAAGGGCTTCCCTCGTTCTCGACCAACACGTCGAGGTGGTTAGCCTCCTGGGCGGCCAAGGGTTTATACTGGGGGGAGGGACCTAAGAGAGGTCAAAGTACTCCAAGGAAAACTCAAGGCCATGGTCGGTACGGGCGTTAATCTAGCTGACACAGTCCACGTGATGCTCCATCGCTAAATTCTTCCGCTCTAGTTCCGAGCACTGCCAATGTGGGAATTCAGGCATGAGGACCATGCCGTGGTGAAAGATTTCTTCTGCGGAGCAGACTTCGGCGAGATGTGGAAGCCCCTTCTTGAAGATGGCAAGGACTCCCTACCCCCTCGGGCCGAGGATATTGATCCCTACCGAACTTTTCCTATCGCTGGAGTAAATTATGTTACCTGGGAATTTTCTCTCACTCAATCACATACATTTATTGTACGACGACTCATGATATTTTCTCTTAACGTAGGTTTGGTGCACTCTGGCCAAGAAGATGAAGTCTCCGGCCCTGCTTCCCAAGGATTCTAGAACTCCCAAGCTCGAGCGGCTCCTTACTAAGGCTCCGACTAGGAGGAGGGAGAGGAAGGTTAAGAAGGAGAACCCATCATCCGAGAGGATGCCTCCGACTCTATGCAGATCAAGGGAAGGAAGAACAAGACGAAAGAACCTGTCTCCTCAGGGAAGTGTTACCACCTCAGCCACTCATCATAGTTCCTCCTCTCAGCCGAGCCCCTCTGTCCAAAAGGGGAGGAAGTACATGACAAAGAATCCGTCCTTCCCGGAAAATACTTCAGGAAGTCATAAAAGCTCTTTGAGTGATATCGGATGGAGGAGTAAGGATAGAGGGGAGGAGGCAAGCTCTTCGGGATACTGGAACCAAGCCATGCCTAGGGAAACTGAAAGTCTAGATCCTCCCCGACAATATAAGTGCTTAAGGAAGGCGCATGCTGTCCTGACCTGCAAGGCGTCGATACAGGTGGAGTTAATTAACTCGGATCCTTCTAAGGGCACTCTTCCCCAACACGACCATCCAGATTCCCAGAAGTAATTTTTGTTTTACCCCATGCACCGCGCTCCCTCTATAGTATTTTATCTTGAGGCAGCGGTTGTTCTTATTCTGTGCCACCCGCAACGATCATCCCACCAAGGGCAACTCTGGCACCCAAACCTCCTCATTCGGAGTTGAAGCTCTGCCTGTTACCAACCTTGGAATGGTCTTGCTACCAAGGTGGGATCGGCAGATGGAGGCGATTTTAAAGAGTTCCTCCATTTCCCAAGGACAAATGGCCGTGCTTGAAAGGATCCTAACCCAGTTCTGGTCTACCAAGGCTGTGATGCTGGATATGTTCTCTGACCTTGCCAAGGTTTTTGAGATATGTGACCGGCTAAGCCTCTAGCATTAGTTTTATGACTCGGCACAGGGCGTTAAGTTTTTCCGAGGATGATTTAAAGCATCATCCGAGGTTGGAAATTTATATGCTAACAAATAGCGCATAAAAAGTTTTTTTTACCTTGTATGGGGATGCAGTAGCCCCCAAGCCTTAAGTTAGTTTTGATAAAACTGGTTTGAGGGTTGAAACCTTTTTAATTTGGATTTTGCAGCAGCCCCCAAGTCTTTGAATAACAACAGGCATCTAGAGTGTCAAATCGTTCCTCCGACTTCAACTTGTGTATTGTGACACACATGACTTCATGTCTTCCTCGGCCTCCAATATACAAAATCCGGAGGATCTAAACTGCCAGCTGACACGGTTAGAGGAGGACGTGAGTATGATAGAGGAAAATATTAGGGTGTCACAAGGTAATTAATAATTACCATGTACCGTGCGTAGAACGATCGAGGATCATAATGCAATGTTGTTTTGTGAAGCGGTTGAAGAGGCCTCGACTACGCTTCGTGCCGAGCTATTGAAGGTACGATCCGAGTTGGAATGGCACAAGGCAGCGTGATACGTCCATTTTGCATCATGTTTTCTGATGTCACTTGAACTACGTCGGTATTTCCCCAAAGAGGAAGGGATGATGCACCACAACTACGGTAGGTATTTTCCTCAGTTATGAAACCAAGGTATCAATCCAGTAGGAGAACCAAGCAACACTATGTAAATGGTACATGCACACAAAGAACAAATACTTGCAACCCGACGGTTATGAGGGGTTGTCAATCCCTCTACGAGTAACGGCACCAGAAATTGTCAAGTTGACGGGATAAAAAATGTGATAGATTGGATAAATAGATCTCAATAAAACACGAATTAAAATAAGTAATAAAAAAGTGCAGCAATGTATTTTTGGGTTTTTGGAATAATAGATCTGAAAATAAAAGCAAATAAAAATAGATCTCAAAGCAAATATGAGGGAGAATAGACCCGCCCCCCATAGATTTCACTAGTGGCTTCTCTCGAGAAAATAGCACACGGTGGGTAAATAAATTACTGTTGGGTAATTGATAGAAGGTCGAATAATTATGACAATATCCAAGGCAATGATCATTATATAGGCATCACGTCCAAGATTAGCAGACCGACTCCTGCCTACATCTACTACTATTACTCCACACATTAACCGCTATCCAGCATGCATCTAGTGTATTAAGTTCATGGAGAAACAGAGTAATGCAATAAGAACGATGTCATGATGTAGATGAGATCTATTCATGTAGGAATAATCCCCATCTTGTTATCCTTAATAGAAACGATACATACGTGTCTTGCTGCCCCTTCTGTCACTGGGAAAGAACACCGCACGATCGAACCCATCACAAAGCACCTCTTCCCATGGCAAGAAAAATAGATCTAGTTGGCCTAGCTAAACCAAAGATTCAAAGAAGAAATAGGAGACTATAAGTAATCATGCATATAAGAGATCAAAGAAGACTCAAATAATATTCATGGATATAGATTGGATCATAAACTCAAAGTTCATCGGATCCCAACAAACACACCGCAAAAAGAGTTACATCAAATAGATCTCCACGAGACCATTGTATTGCGAATCAAAAAGAGAGAAGAAGCCATATAGCTACTGCCTACAGACCCGTAGGTCTATGATGAACTACTCACGCATCATCAAAAAGGCACCAATGAGGATGATGAACCCCTCCGTGATGGTTTGGTAGATTGGATCTGGTGGTTCTGGAACTTGCGGCGGCTGGAATTGTGTTTTGTTGACTCCCCTAGGGTTTTTGGAATATTGGGGTATTTATATAGTGAAGAGGCAGTGCGGGAGGCCACCAAGGTGTGCACAACCAGGTGGGTTGTGCTCCCCTTGGAGCCCCCCTCTAGTACTTCTTTGGCCCAAGCTGTGTCTTCTGGTCCATAAAAATTCTCCAAAAAGTTTCACTGTGTTTGGACTCCGTTCGGTACTGATATTCCACGAAGTAAAAAACAAGCAAAAAACAGCAACTGGCACTAGGCACCATGTCAATAGGTTAGTCCCAAAAAATGATATAAAGTTGCTATAAAATGATTGTAAAACATCCAAGAATGATAATATAACAACATGGAACAATAAAAAATTATAGATTCATTGGAGACGTATCATTTTCCTACTAATATTTATTGGAATTTGGACTGTTATTTCATTTTATGATACAATTATTATGCCTTCTGTCTCTATTGCAAGTTTCACATGAAGAGGGAGATTGCCGACAGCTGGAATTCTCGACCAGAAAGGGCTATATTAGATATAACTATTTTGCACAACTCCAAATGAACTAAAAATTGATGGAGAATTATTTTGTAATATATAAAAATTATTGGCGAAAGAAACATCAGTAGGGGACCCACCATGTAGCCACAAGCCTAGGGGCACGCCCTACCCCCCAGGGTGCGCCCCTGGACTTGTGGGGCCCCTAGCAAGCCTCTGAGGTCCATGCTCTACTATATGATGCCATTTGACCTAGAATTTTTTTTAAGAGGAAGGTTTCGGGACGAAGCGCCACCGTCTCGAGGCGGAGCCTAGGCAGGAGCACTTTTGCTCTCCAGCGGAGCAATTCCGCCAAGGAAACTTCCCTCCGGGAGGGGGAAATCGAAACCATCGACATCACCAACGATCCTGTCAACGTGGGTGACTGATCTTCATCAACATCTTCACCATCACCATCTTATCTCAAACCCTAAGTCATCTCTTGTATTCATTCTTTGTCTCAAAACCTTAGATTGGTATCTGTGGGTTGCTAGTAGTGTTGACTACATCCTGTAGTTGATGCTAGTTACTTTATTTGGTGGAAGATTATATGTCCAGATCCTTAATGATATTCAATACCCCTCTAAACTTGAACATGAATATGATTTGTGGGTAGTTAATTTTGTTCTTGAGGACATGGGTGAAGTCCGGTTATAAGTAGCCTTGTGAATTTGGTATTTGTTCGGTATCTTGATGATATGTATGTTGTTGCTTCCTTTAGTGGTGTCATGTGAACGTCGACTACATGACACTTCACCATACTTGGGCCAAAGCGAAGGTATTGTGGATTAGTAATTAGATGATGGGTTGCTAGAGCGACAGAAGCTTAAACCCTAGTTTATGCGCTATTCCGTAAGGGGTTGATTTGGATCCATATGTTTCATGCTATGGTTAGATTTGTCTTAATTCTTATTTCGTAGTTGCGGATGCTTGTGAGAGGGGGTAATCATAAGTGGGAGGCTTGTTCAAGTAAGAATAGAACCCAAGCACCGGTCCACCCACATATCAAATTATCGAAGTAGTGAACGTGAATCAAACAAACATGATGAAAGTGACTAGATGAATTCCCATGTATTCTCAAGAACGCTTTGCTTGCTATAAGAGAAAGTTCCGACCTGTCCTTTGCTATAAAAAGGATTGGAATACCTTGCTGCACCTTTGTTACTATTGCTACTTGTCAGTTGTTACGAACTATCTTGCTATCAAACTATCTGTTACCAACAATTTCAGTGCTTGCAGAAAATACCTTGTTGAAAACCGCTTGTCATTTCCTTCTGCTCCTCGTTGGGTTCGACACTCTTACGTATCGAAGGACTATATATGATTGACCCCCTATACTTGTGGGTCATCAATACTCTTTTCTGGAACTGTTGCTGGGGAGTGAAGCGCCTTTGGTAAGTGGAATTTGGCAAGGAAACATTTATATTACATGCTGAAATTTACTATCACTTGTCACAATGGAAAGTAATCCTTTGAGGGTTTTGTTCGGGGTATCTTCACCTCGACCGAAAGCACAAGGAGTTGCTCCTCAACCTACTGAAAATATTTATTATGAGATTCCTTCGGGTATGTTAGATAAACTGCTAGCTAATCCTTATGCAGGAGATGGAACGATACGTCCTGATATGCACTTGATATATATATATATATATATATATATATATAGATGAAGTTTGTGGATTGTTTAAGCTTGTAGGTTCATATGAGGATGAAGTGAATAAGAAAGTATTCCCTTTATCTTTGGAGGGAAAGGCCTCGACATGGTATATTCTATTGGATGATACTGGAACATGGGACTGGAACCGGTTGAAATTGGAATTTCATCACAAGGTTTATCCTGTGCCTCTGGTTCATCAGGATCGAAATTATATATATAATTTTTGGCCTCATGAAGGAGAAAGTATCTGTCAAGCTTGGAGGAGGCTTAATTATGATATACACATGCCCCAATCATGAGCTCTCAAGAGAAATTATTATTCATAATTTTTATGCTTGATTTTCCCATAATGATCGATCCATGCTCGACTCTCTTCTATTGGTTCTTTTATGTAGAAAACTATTGAATTCAAGTGGAATCTCTTGGAAATATTAAACACAACTCTGAAGATTGGGAATTCGTCAAAGGTAAAGAGTTAGGTATAAATCTTGAGTTTGATTGTGTCAAATCTTTTATGGAAACTGATGCTTTTCATAAGTTTAGTACTAAATATGGACTTGACTCTGAGATAGTAGCTACATTTTGTAAATCTTTTGCTGCTCATGTTGATATCCCTAAGGAGAAGTGGTTTAAATATCATCCACCTATTAAGGAAAAAAATTGAGGAGCCCATTATAGTAAAAGAGGAAACAATGGTTTACAATGTTGATCCAGTTGTGCCTACTGCTTATATTGAGAAACCTCTTTTTCCCATTAGGATTAAGGAACATGCTAAAGCTACAACTGTGGTTAATAAAAGTAATATTAGAACACCTAGACCCTCTGAACAAATTAAGGTTGAACCTAATATTGCAATGGTTAAAGATCTTCTGGTTGATAATATTGATGAGCTTGTTATTTACTTTTGTGATGATACTGCTAGAATTGCTAAACCCGTTAGAAATGAATGCGATATGCTAGATAAGAATAAACACATAGTGGACATGCCTATTGTTTCTGTTAAAATTGGAGATCATTGCTATCATGGCTTATGTGATATGGGTTATAGTGTTAGTGCTATTCCGTTTACTCTATGTCAAGAAATTATGAATGATATTGCACCTGCTGAGGTTGAAGATATTGATGTCACTATTAAGCTAGCAAATAGAGATACTATTTCACCGCTTGGGATTGTTTGAGATGTTGAAGTATTGTGTGGTAAGATCAAATACCCTACTGATTTCTTAGTACCTGTTTCACAACAAGACAATTTTTGTCCCATTATATTTGGTAGACCTTTGTTGAATACTGTTAATGCTGAAATT
This sequence comes from Triticum aestivum, assembly GCF_018294505.1. NCBI lineage: Eukaryota > Viridiplantae > Streptophyta > Magnoliopsida > Poales > Poaceae > Triticum > Triticum aestivum. Next base: position 279,335,698 of record NC_057807.1, read on the forward strand.
GATAGTGAGAATGAGAAGGTTAGAGTTAAATTTGGTGATGTTCTCATGAGTTCAATTTCTCTAAGTTTAATAGACAACCTCATGAAGAAGAATTGTCAAGTAAGGATGAAAATATTGGTCTTGCTTCTATTGTTGTTCCTCCTACCGATCCTTTAGAACAATACTTGCTAGACCATGAAAATGATATGCATACGAATGAAAGGAATGAAATAGATGATATATTCTTCAAACAAGTACCTATCCTTAAACATAACTTGCCTGTTGAAACTCTTGGGGACCCTCTTCCACCTAAGAGTGATCCCGTGTTTGAATTAAAATAATTACCTGATACATTGAAATATGTTTATCTTGATGAAAATAAGATATATCATGTTATTATTAGTGCTAACCTTTCAGAGCATGAAGAAAAGAGATTATTAAAAACTCTGACGAAGCACCGTGCTGCTATTGGATATACTCACTATTGTAGGTTGGTCCAAACGGGACAATACAATCATAGACCCTTTGACAAAACTGTGTGGGATGCATTAATCGCAAATGGTGGTGTAAGAAAACAGTAAAAAAATGATACAAACTGTTTGCGATGGCTCAAACATAAAACACGATTCAGATTAGAGCCGTGTGTGCGATATGTGGCATATAGTTGGTCCATATGAAATGTTTGCGAAGAGCACAACAACAGAAATAGTCAGCCAGATGAGGGTGTGTGCGATATACAACATCCAGTTCACTCAGATGAACTGTTTGTGATTAGACAACACAACAGAAACGGTCAGCCAGATTAAGGTGTGTGCGATAGAGGGCATACAATTCACTCTGGTGAACTATTTGCGATGAGCCAAGACAACAGAAATGGTTCAGCTGAACAAGATGTGTGTGATACACGGCAAATAGGCCCATAATCAGAAATGTGCGCGAAGACCAATAATAACACAGACAATTACTGCTAATAAGCCGTGTGTGTTGTGGGCAAACGCTTGCTTTGTCAATGATTGATGAACTCATCACCGACGGTTTCCCTAGTTTACTCCGTCTACGATGTGACTTGCTCTGTCTATAGAAGAACAACATATATAACCAAAATAAACATCCAATTACATTAGTGACTATACAAATCATTCGCACACACCTCAATAAACAATTACATGCATTCTAAACTAGGAGAAATGATCATCTAATCATCTACTTCTTGTGATGCTACTGCCACTGCTTTGTGGCTCGATCCCTTGTCCGGGGAAGGACAAAGGCACTTCCTTATGTCAATGATCCGCCTGTACATCGCGTAGCTTGTGTACGCGTACATGGCCGCGTACTTGACGTGTTCTTCATCTAGTCTCTGCTCCCAAGCATTGTGCTAGGCGATCCTGTCCTTCTTGCTCTCATCCTTCACCTTCGTGTAGTAGGGGTCGATGATGGCTGAGGTGAGGTCAACCAGGGAGTTTTGATTGTTCTTGGTGCTGCCCCTGACCTTGTTGTGGTCATGGATGTTTTTTTGACAGAAAGACTGTAAGGGAACCCCCTACAGTATAATTGGTGCAACAAACCCAAATTACAAGTACCATGCCTTGAACCTGGGTGGGTGGGAAGGCATCAACCCCTTCCCACCACTAGGCTATGCCTTAGTCTGCTTGTGGTCATGGATGTTGACAAGATTCTGGTAGGCCAAGCCTGAAACCTTGAGTGCTTTTTGATTGTCGGTGGTGTCCACCGTAGCGAAACTGTAGTCGACGCTGATGATAAACCTGGCAAAACGCTTGCAAGGCCTTGTGGCCAGGTGGTAGTGGTAGACGAGGACGTCATGGCGCATGCACAACTGAGAGACGACAACCTTCTGATCATGCCCAGTACGACCGTCGGTGAACTCAAGGTCGAAGCCAACCACTTGGTACTTGTCCTCAGCAAGCAACCGCTCCATAGTTTGGATGGAGCTCTTCACCGAGACCGACTCAGTCGTGTACACCACCGAGAGATCCTTCCCCCTCACGTGGGTGTCCACTACGTGATGCATGGTGAACTGCCGCCCATTGTCGTCGTCAACCGCTGGAGCGTCGTTGGAGCCATGGAGAGCGCCATTGGAACCGCGGGATATCCTCTCTGTATGTGTTGTCGTGGGTGTGATTATTGTGTCGTGTGGCACAAGAGATTAAGGTAAATGGCCACGGGAATAAATGTGGGCCGGGCGGCCTGGATTCTCGGCATGTCCGCATGGAAGTTTTTGTAGCGGGCAACTGCATCGTGGCGCCGCGCCCGGCGCAACCGCATGCGTAATGGCAGCACGAACGTACGTGGGCCCAAACACTGGCAGAGCGCATGGAGGGACAAATTCTCTGTTGCTTATTGCTTGACTTTGCTTTGGTCTCACCAGTTTATGCAATTGGTCTCACCGAGTTGGCTTGACAGATTCTCTGTTGCTTATTGCTTCACGTCGGTCCCACTGAGTTGATGCAATCGACGCCACCGAGATGATGTTTTCCCTAAGCCCTAGCACATCAGTCCCACCGAGTTGTTCCAGTCAGTCCCACCGAGATTCCTAACATTCATATTTTTGAACAAATCGGTGCCACCGAGTTTCCTAATCGGTGCCACCGAGATGAGTCAAAAGTGTGTAACAATTGGATTTTATGTGGAGGCTATATATACCCCTCCATCCCTTCTCCATTTGAGAGAGAGCTATCAGAACGTGCCTACACTTCTACCATCCATTTTCTGAAAGAGAACCACCTACTCACGTGTTGAGATCAAGAGACCCCATTCCAACCTTTTGAACCTTGATTTTTAGCCTCCCGCAAGTTTGTTTCCACTCAAATCCCTCTTCCACCATAGCCAAATCTGTGAGAGAGACTTGAGTGTTGGGGAGACTATCATTTGAAGCATAAGAGCAAGGAGTTCATCATCTACACACCATCTATTACCTTTTGGAGAGTGGTGTGATACGTCTCCAATGTATCTATAATTTTTTATTGTTCCATGCTATTATATTATCTGTTTTGGATGTTTTTATGCATTAATATGCTATTTTATATTATTTTTGGGACTAACCTATTAACCTAGAGCCCAGTGCCAGTTTCTGTTTTTTCCTTGTTTTTGAGTTTTACAGAAAAGGAATATCAAATGGAGTCCAACTGGAATAAAACTTTCAGATGATTTTTCTTGGACCAGAAGACACCCATAGGACTTGGAGATGAAGCCAGAGGAGTCCCGAGGCAGCCACAAGCCTTAGGGGCGCGCCATAGGGGGGGCGCCCTGAGGGCTTGTGGGCCCCTTGGAGCTCCTACCACCCTAATTCTTGGCCTATAAATTCACAAATATTCCCAAACGACCAGAAGCGTCCACCAAAATACTTTTCTGCCGCTGTAACCTTCTGTACCCGTGAGATCCCATCTAGGGGCCTTTTTTGGCATCCTATCGAAGGGGGACTCGATCATGGAGGGCTTCTACATCAACTCTATTGCCCTTCCGATGAAGCGTGAGTAGTTTACCTCAGACCTATGGGTCCATAGCTAGAAGCTAGATGGCTTCTTCTCTCTCTTTGATCTCCAATACAATGTTCTCCTCGATGTTCTTGGAGATCTATCCGATGTAATATTCTTTTTGCAGTGTGTTTGTCGAGATCCAATGAACTGTGGATTTATGATCAGATTATCTATGAATATTATCTAAATCTTCTGTAAATTCTTATATGCATGATTTGATATCTTTGTATTTCTCTTCAAATTATCGGTTTGGTTTGGCCAACTAGATTGGTTCTTCTTGCAATGGGAGAGGTGCTTAGTTTTGGGTTCAATCTTGCGGTGTCCTCACCCAGTGACATAGTAGGGGTAGCGAGGCATGTATTGTATTGTTGCCATCAAGGGTAAAAAGATAGGGTTTTCATCATATTGCTTGAGTTTATGCCTCTACATCATGTCATCTTACTTAAGGCGTTACTTTGTTCTTTTGAACTTAATACTCCAGATGCATGATGAATAGTGGTCGATGTGTGAATTAATAGTAGTAGATGCAGAATCGTTTCGATCTACTTGACACGGACGTGATGCCTATATTCATAATCATTGCCTTGGGTATCATCATAACTTTGCGCTTTTCTATCAATTTCTCGACAGCAATTTGTTCACCCACTGTATGTTTTCTTTCAAGAGAGAAGCCTCTAGTGAAACCTATGCCCCCGGGTCTATTTTCCATCATATATTTTCAGATGTATTAACCAAAAAACCCCAAAATACCCTGCTGCAATTTATTTGTTTTTACATTGTTTTACGTTTTAGAAATCTTTTATACCTATCTCTATTAGATCTCATCCTTGCAATTGACCGTGAAGGGATTGACAACCCCTTTATCGCGTTGGGTGCAAGTGTTTGATTGTTTGTGCAGGTGCATAGATTGGATACTTGCTTGTACCTCCTACTAAATTGATACCTTGGTTCTCAAACTGAGGGAAATACTTCTCTACTTTGCTGCATCACCCTTTTCTCTTCAAGGGGAAAACTAATGCAAGCTCAAGAAGTAGCATGAAGAATTTCTGGCGCCGTTGCTGGGGAGGTTCTACATCAAGCCTACCAAGTACCCACCATAAACTCTCATCTCTTGCATTACATTATTTGCCATTTGCCTCTCGTTTTCCTCTCCCCCACTTATAAAATGATTTTCAGGAAATACAAGATTTGCCTTTTTATTCGCCCTTCTTCCGTTCGTCTTTTAATTTGCCTTTTTGTTGCTCGTTTGCTAGATCGGTTTGTTGCCACCATGTCTGAACCTGGGGAGGTTATCATTGAAATTTTTGAGAATATTGCTAGCATAAAACTTGAGGAAAAACCTTGTTCTTGTTCTTTAGATCGTGAAACTGAAACTCCCCCTGATGGTTGAGTATGTGGACTTTCCAAAAGGCTCTGATACAAGACCCTTCCTAAAAATATGATGAATTGTAGTTGCAAAGTTGACTGAGAACATAGTTTGTTGGTTTTCAATAAGGTTTATGCTCTATACTTCGATGCTGTGATGAATTGTTACTTGTTCATGAGAAGTTATATGATAGAATTAGTATAATAAAGTTTGTTGCTCCTATAATAATAAGCATGATGCTACTATGTTTATATTTTTTTATCGACACCTCTCTCTCTAACCATGTGGACATGTTTTTCGATATCGGCTTTCGCTTGAGGACAAGCGAGGTCTAAGCTTGGGGGAGTTGATACGTCCATTTTGCATCATGATTTCATACTATTATTTATAATATTTTTATGCATAATAATTCGTTATGGAGTAATTGTAATGCCCTTTCTCTCATATATATGCAAGGTTTACACAAAGATGGAGAATGCCGACAGTTGGCTGGACCTGAAAAGCTATGTCAGAGTTACCTATTCTACACATCTCCAAATGAGCTGAAAATTTATGGAGAAATATTTTCAAATATATAAAAAATAATGAAGCAAATAACTACGAGAGGGGGTCACCTGGTGACCACAAGACAGCAAGGCGCACCAGGTCCCCCAGGCGAGCCCTGGTGGGTTGTGGCCAGCCCGGCCCACCTTCGGTGCCACCTTATGGTATATAAGTCATTTTGACCTAGAAAAAAAATAAGAGGAGGACTTCCGGAACGGAGCACCACCGTCTCGAGGTGGAACTTGGGCAGGAGCACTTTTGCCCTATGGTGGAGCGATTCCGCTGGGGGAACTTCCCTTCGGAGGGGGAAATCGAAGCCATCGTCATCACCAACAACCCTCTGATCTTTGGGAGGCCAATCTTCATCAACATCTTCAACAACAACATCTCCTCTCAAACCCTAGTTCATCTCTTGTGTTCAAGCTTTGTACCAGAACCTCAGATTGGCACCTGTGGGTGACTAGTAGTGTTGATTACATCTTGTAGTTGATTACTATATGGTTTATTTGGTGGAAGATTATATGTTCAGATCCATTATGCTATTTAATACCCTTCTGATCTTGAGCATGAATATCATTTGTGAGTAGTTACTTTTGTTTTTGAGGTCTCGGGAGAAATCATGTTGCAAGTAATCATGTGAAGTTGATATGTGTTCGATATTTTGATGATATGTATGTTGTGATTCCCTTAGTGGTGTCATGTGAACGTCGAATACATGGCACTTCACCATATTTGGGCCTAAGGGAATGCATTGTGGAGTAGTTATTAGATGATGGGTTGCTAGAGTGATAGAAGATTAAACCCTAGTGTAACGCCCATGATGCGGCTATATCTCTCACGTGTCAAGGCACGACTTAGAGGCATAACCGCATTGTAGGTTTTGTCGCAAGAAGGGTCATCTTCACACAATCCCATGTAATGAACAAGAAAGGGATAAAGAGTTAGCTTACAATCGCCACTTCACACAATGAACATATAATTCATACATCATTCCGAGCACACACATAGTCCGACTATGGACGAAGCCAAAAGAAAAGAAGATAACCCAACTGCTAGATCCCTGATCGTCCTAACTGGGCTCCACTATTGATCAACATGAAACGAAACATAGCAACTACCAAGATCTTCGTTGAGCTCCCATCTGTGCTCGGTTGCATCACCTGCACTGGTATCATCGACACCTGCAACTGTTGAGATAGTATCTGGTGAGTCACGAGGACTCAGCAATCCCATTACCATGGGTATCAAGACTAGCAAAGCTTAATGGGTAAGGAAATGATAAGTGGTGAGGTTGTAGCAGCGTTTAAGCATATATGGTGGCTAACATACGCAAACAAGAGCGAGAAGAGAAGCAAACAGAATGGTCGAGAAGCTAGAAGTGATCAGGAAGTGATCCTAAAACTACTTACGTTCATACATAACCCAAAACCGTGTTCACTTCCTGGACTCCGCCGAAAAGAGACCATCACGGCTACACATGCGGTTGATGCTTTTTAATTAAGTCAAGTGTCAAGTTCTCTACAACCGGATATTAACAAATTTCCATTTGCCACATAACCGCGGGCACGGCTCTCAAAAGTTTATACCCTGCAGGGGTGTCCCAACTTAGCCCATCACAAGCTCTCACAGTCAACGAAGGATATTACTTCCCCCAGGAAGTTCCGATCAGACTCGGAATCCCGGTTACAAGACATTTCGACAATGGTAAAACAAGACCAGCAAAGCCGCCCGATGTGCTGACAAATCCCGATAGGAGTCGCACGTATCTCGTTCTCAGGGCACACCGGATGGGCCAGACATCGGGTTGGCATAGTCCCTGGTTGCCCAGGGGGCGCCGGACATCGCCCAGGTTGGACCAACACTCGGAGGAGCACTGGCCTCGGGGGGGGGGGTAAAAATAAAGATGACCCTTGAGTCTGCAAAACCCAAGGAAAAAGGCTTAGGTGGCAAATGTTAAAACCAAGGTTGGGCCTTGCTGGAGGAGTTTTATTCAAAGCGAACTGTCAAGGGGGTCCCATAAATCACCCAACCGCATAAGGAACGCAAAATCAAGGAACATAACACCGGTATGACGGAAACTAGTGCGGCAAGAGTGGAACAAAACACCAGGCATAAGGCCGAGCCTTCCACCCTTTATCAAGTATATAGATGCATTAATTAAATAAGAGATATTGTGATATCCCAAAATCATCATGTTCCAACATGGAGCAATCTTCAACTTCACCTGCAACTAACAATGCTATAAGAGGGGTTGAGCAAAAGCGGTAACATAGCCAAACAATGGTTTGCTAGGAAGGGTGAAAAGGTTAGAGGCTGACATGACAACTTGGGAGGCATGGTAAACAAGTGATAGGTAGCGCAACATAGCGATAAAATGAAGCAACTAGCAAGCAAAGATAGAAGTGATATCGAGGGTAATGGTCATCTTGCCTGAAATCCCGCTAGGAAGAAGAACGAGTCCATGAAGAAGACAAACGGATGTAGTCGAACGAATCCTCACAACTCCGGAACAAAACCGAAGCTAACGAGAGAAGCAAACCGGAAAGAAGCAAACAACATGGTAAACACACAAGCATAATCATGGCATGATGAACAATCAAGTATGATGCATGTACGGTTTAATGAGGCATGGCATGGCAAAGTGCAACAAACAATACTACAAGCTAAGTGGAGCTCAATATGCAACGAGTTGCATATTGACAAAACGCCACGTTCAATTATTTAGTTCGCTCTTGTTTATATACCCAATGAGGGAGTCCTGGATTAGGGGGTGTCCGGATGGCCGGACTAAGACCTTTGGCCGGACTCCCGGACTATGAAGATACAAGATTGAAGACTACGTCCTGTGTCCGGATGGGACTTTCCTTGACGTGGAAGGCAAGCTTGGCGATACGATATGAAGATCTCCTCCCATTGTTACCGACTCTGTGTAACCCTAGCCCTCTCCGGTGTCTATATAAACCGGAGAGTTTTAGTCCGTAGGACGAACAACAATCATACATAGGCTAGCTTCTAGGGTTTAGCCTCTCTGATCTCGTGGTAGATCAACTCTTGTACTACCCATATCATCAATATTAATCAAGCAGGAGTAGGGTTTTACCTCCACCGTGAGGGCCCGAACCTGGGTAAAAACATCGTGTCCCTTGTCTCCTGTTACCATCCGCCTAGACGCACAGTTCGGGACCCCCTACCCGAGATCCGCCGGTTTTGACACCGACACCCAACAATATTAAATGTTGTTAAACATGGCAAGAGGTGAAACATAAGTAAACTAACTAGTTATGCAAGTTTAAATGAGGCCGGAAACAACAAACAACAATTCTGAAAAAACCCCATATGTTATTTAGCAATTTAATGCAACAACAATTTTAAACATTTTAAATGTTGTTATCATGATGCGGATGACATATGCAAGTTTTATGCCATTTTTGTGAAAATGTTGACATGAGTATGTTCTGAAGCATTTGTCACCGTGGTGAAAGGAAAGGGTGCCATTGCGACGAATCCAAAAATGATGCCACAACAACATATCGGTTCCGGTAGCTCACGGAGATACCGGTGCAAAAGGAAGTGGGTGTGAGCGTGTCATGCAAGGATGGTGGGGGTGATCCCGGATACGAGGTTCCCACGGGATGGCGGCATGGCGAACGAGGAACGTGTAAAGACCTCTCCCGGACGCGGTGCAAACACGAGCATCTCATACAACACACATGCATTCGTTCGCAGGCGTCGTCTCGGGTTTATACCTTTGAATCATGCATTTCGGAGCGGGTCAAGTTCGACGAAGGAAGTAGTGGTACACGGGCCGTAGTGGAAGTAGTCGTTCTCGCGACGGTAGAGGTACTCGCGATCTTGGCGACAGTAGTGGTACATCTCGTAGTGGAACTTGGTGCATCCACGGTATTCGGGCGTAGTGGTACTCATTCCGTAGACGAACTTGACGGGACATGGTTGTCGTGGTACTTGACGTTATCCGGGACGGTCTTGGTGTATCCGTGCGTAGAGGTATTGCAGTTTTGTGTAGTCGATCTTGTCGGTCTTGACGATCCAAAACAAAGAAACACCAGGGCCTCGGGTGGCAGCAGCAAGGAGGCGATGGAACAACAGGCTGAGGAAGATGCGGCGCTAGGCTGGGCCTTGGCGACGGGGAGACGAGGCGACAATGCTACAAGGAGGGTCGGCTCGGTCGACGGCCGTGGGAGGCGAGGCACTTGAGGGCACGGGGCAGTTGGACGACGGGGAGGCATGTGCGAGGCTTTGGGCGGAGGCAGAGGCGCGGGGAGCTCCTCTCCCTGGAGCGATGCGGGTGTGCGTGTGTGTGGCGGCGCTCGATGGGAGCGAGGGGAGGAATAAGAGGAGATCAGGTGAGGGCATCGGGCTAGGGTTGGGAAGGGTTTAGGTGGGCATTGGGCCATTTCTATGGAGGGAAAAAAGGCCAGGAGGCCTAGCAGGCTGGAAAAAAAGAAAAAAAAGGGAAAAATCCTTTTCTATTTACAGAAAAGAGATAGAAGCAAAATATCTATTTGGAGGGCTAAATAAATACAAGTTGAGTTGAAAACTGGCATGGAGCTACTTTGACATATTTCAATGTGCGACAACTGGAATTTAAGTATTTGGAGAAAGAACAAGACATAGAATATTTAAAAATGAGAGAGATTTAAAATGCAAGTTTGTTTTGATGGCTTCCAAATAAATGGAATTTTTTGTTATAGCTCTCTCATATTGGGAGGGTATGTTATAAAGAGAAATCACCATTGTGAATATCCCTCGATTTAAATGGACCAAAGATCCATACAATTTTATTTAGATGAGTTTTTAAAATTAAAAGACATGATGGCAAGATGACAAGATGCAATGCAAAAGATGCTAAGAAGAATGCAACAAACAAATACAACCCACGGCGAACTCAGGATCCATGGAAGGCATCTGGAGCATCAGTCTCGGGGTGTTACAACACTCGACCACTACAAGAGGATCTCGTCCTGAGATCTAGGATGGCGCCGGAGAGAAACGGAAGAGGAAGAGAGGAGGTAAAACTAAGTTGCTTTTTCGGCAAATGAGTGAAACCAAAGAACCTTGAGAGGTTGAAAAGTTGAAAGAAAGAACACAACAGAGTTGAACACAATCAAGAGCATTGCGGTAGAAAATAGAAACAAGGAACACCATGTGAACCTTGGAGGTTGCAAAGCTATGAATGATGAGTAGAATGGACAAGAAGGAATTGAAATCACTCTGGTTGAAACGACATAAACAAGGAACAAGGAAGATCAAAATCGGACAACACTCCGGTTGAAAAGAGATGCAAGGCTTGATAAGATGAAAAGAACTTGAATAGAGGACATAACACTCCTGTTAAACGGATAAGCAAGGAAAAGAACATGATATTTACAAAATGAGATGATGGGTCGAAGAGAGTAACATCACAATGCCTCCGGAAGAAAGAATAGAAGATAAGTCATTGTAATAACAGAATGGAGAAGAAAATGCCAACTTGTGCCACAAATGAGCTTGGAAAGCACCCTTCCAAGAAGGTTATAACAGAGTTGTTGGAAAACCAACAACGAAATGAATAATCTTGTAGTGGGCTTATGGAAAACATCTCAAGACTATGAGGTGAAATTCTGCCAGTACCGAAAACAAATACTTGCTTGGGATCAACGAATAGATGAAAACTGCTTTTGCCGAGAGGATAGGAGAAAACTTGGATCATTGATAAGCACCACAATACAACATTCCTTAGGGAAGGCTTTAGGTGAAATTTATACCAAGATAACTCCAACAAAGAGATTGATGGATTTAAAATACCTCGTTCTTGACAACATGTGAATCACGAAACATGAATGAAAATTGTCAATAATGATATGACACCACCTCAAAAGATAAGGTAGAAAGATTTGCACTTCGAAATGAAAGAAGAAGAATGGTTGAGCTCCTCCAACAAAATCTTGAAGAAAGCTTCGCGAATGAATGAAATATTTGATGAACCACCATGTAGAACCTCCATGAAGAACTCCGGTAATAAAAGAATGATAAAAAGAAAGAGAATTTGAAAACACAAGATGAAGCCTTGTGATGATTTAGAAGGAGCTTCGCGACGAGATAATGCGGAAAACTTGGAACTCCGGAAAAGAAAAGATGAAAACACTTGGAACTAGAATTTATTCCTCACGAACAAACTCCGAAGAAAAGGGATTACTCACTTGGATGAAATAAGAATAAGATTTATTGTATGCTTATCCTTCATCAAATTTAATTGATGGTAAACGAATTTTGCATACTACTTATTCTTGTTGAAAAGGATTAGGGTGGTTATAGCACAAAACTTGAGAAAGTCTTCATGAACCACCGATAGGATTGAAAAGAACGAAAGAATTAATATGATAACAAAGGAAAAAAATATCTGAAGGAACCAACGTAAGAATTGAAAATGAAAGTAGCAAATGCACAATTCACTGAGAAGAATTGGAAAACGAATGAAGATACTTGAGGGGATTTAGATACATGAGAATGAAGAGATCATGAACTGATTAAAGGACATTTGAACGATGCATCGGAAGAATTCGAGAACGAGAGTTGAAAGCTGAGACTGAATAATTCTGAGATGATGGGCTATGGAGAATCAATCTGAAAAGACTCTTGAATTGCTCCGGATGGGTGAAAATAATATCTCACGATCGAAACAAATATGGGGATGGCATGAAGCTAGAACCATGAATCTTCAAGAGAGTGGACCAAGATTTTAGGAGAAATCTCTTCCTCGGTCTTCTGTGTTGAGAAATACGATGAGAAACACCACCATGAGTTGTTGAGACACTCCGGAAGGATTAAAAGAAAAAAGTTTGAGCCAAAGATGAAAATAATTTGAAAATGACCATGGAGAAGGCATGTGACTGATGAAAATTCATTTTTACGTCAAACTTGGAAATGAATTTGGGAATGGCTCCGGGAAAATTAGAAGAGTCAGGTAAGATCCTGGGAAAAGACCTGTGGGTTAGGGCCCACACAAGAGAAACACCGTTGAAATGATTTTAAAGAGAGATTGCACCAGTTGAATTAAATGACTTGAATGAGATAATAATCTCGAAATAGCTTGAACAGATTAAGAATGGAAACACGAATCTTCTGAGATATCTTCAACACTCCGGGTATGAACTGGGCAACGTGAATAAATAAGAGAGCCTTGGATAAGAAATTCACATGGGAAGATATGTGAAACAAAAGGAAGAGATATAATCAACACCGAAACTTGAAATTAATCCACCAGAGAAGAAAAGAGACAAAGAATAATAAACTAGAAGCTCCGTTAGTATCTTCCTGAGAATCATCAGATAAGAACATTGATTGAAAAGAGTGAAGAGACTTCACATGAATAAATGGATATTTGATTAAAAAATCTGAGTCGTTGAAGAAAAAGGGTGGGAGGGTGGGAAAACAAAGACAACTTGGGACGGATGAAACAAACACCGTTGAGAAAACTTAGAGTTGATCTTGCAAATGTTGAAATGATCGGATCCACTTGAAGAGAAGCACGCCAGTTGGAATAGAATTAACATGATGACCTCGATGATCAAGAAGGATTAGTATTCGCATAGCAATATGAGAACACCATTTAGGAAAGGTATGGATTCAACATTTGACTTCGAAGCAACTCGAATACCACAAATAAAACAAAACAAAGGATTTGGCTTGCAGAATAAGCTGGAACAAATACATATGATAGAGATTTACCCAATCCCATATCATGCATCTATCGGAAAGATATTCTAGGAGCTACTTGAATTCCCACCTATAAAACTCCCGAAACTTTCTGGTTATGCAACCTGGTGTTGGGGATACAGGGGAAGCAATATATATCTCACCCAAAACTAACAATCCCTACATCCAAGCTGTATCCATCCGTCAACACATAACCAAGAAACCTTCGAAAAGGACCCGTTATACGAGCTATGGCAATACTCCCGAACTCCCCAGTACTGGGTGGTGTCGAGGTTATCTTACCACTAGCTGCATAAAAGAGATTTTCGATATCGGCAAAACTCAAGTATTCCAGAACTGCAACAATAAAATTATGACGACAACACCTTGGATCTCAACTCCCGGGGACACTGCCACAACCCCTAAATGTCAGGAGGCACCAAGAACAATGTTCTTGTCATAAGAATATCGAAACGATCCCAAGATACTCGCATGATCCTAAATTTTTTTAGTGAAATTTGAGGCGAGGAAAGACAAAACATCTACATCAAGATGTCACATCCCTGGTCCTGGTCTGCAGTAGGCTAGCCTTTCATGTGTGCATCATGTTTAATTTTTCAAATGAACTTGAAATGGGGATTGCCTAAACCCTAGCATTAAAGGAATTCACTAGGCTCACCTAAAATATTTTCAGTAAGTCCAAATGGCTTTCAAAAATGTTCATCATTTATGGTAAATACTGTAAACAGTAGCCAGAGGTGATGCACATTTTTCCATGACATATTTGGGATCTGAATTAAATCATACTCTATTTGAATTTGGGCATTTAAATTCTATAAATTATTTAAAATGTCCAAATGATCCTAAACTGAAATGTTCCATGTTGGATATATTCCAAACAGTGGCCATGAGCAGTTTGGTGATTTTTGAGTGCGCCTAAGTATTTTGAATAAAGCCCTAAATTTTACAAAAAATAGAAAACAGGAAATAAAACAGAGCAACCTTACCTGGACTTACCTTGAGGCCCACCAGGGATACCAGCCCACCTGTGCGGCCCGTTACTGTGCAGCCCAGCTGCCAGTCATCTTCCTCCCCCTCGACCCGAAGCAGCTGCGTGCTGGACGCACGTGCGTCGATGCCGGCCACCTCCTGCTTCGCGCTGGAGGCCTCTCCTTCGTCCTAATCCATGTCTGGCGACGCCACGCACCCTTCTGGACCTCTCTCACTCTCCTCCCGTCCTCATCCCCTCCTCTGGCCCTCTCTCTCGCAAGAACAGAGCGCAACCGTCGCTGCCGACGAGCTCCACCACGGCCACAGCCACCTCCGAGCACGGAACCGTGCCCCACACCTCACCAGGAGCACGTAGAGGCCACCCGTTGCTCCTGCCGTGCACCATAGCGACGGTTGCATCATCGCCCGAACTAGGCTGACCTCAGCCCCTCCTGTTTGCGTAGATGGATGTAGCTAAGCACCTGCAATGCGTAGATGCTCTCCGCCTTGCGAATGGTCACCGCAATAGAAACTCCGACGAGCCACTGCCATTCTTTAAGGTCGCCGGCGACTCTATCCGGCGACGCCGACGTGGCATGATTAGATTAGGTCTAATCCACCTACTAATTACCACCGCAGCCACTGACACCTGGGCCCCGCTGACTAACTAACCCTGGATTAGCTCCTGTTTAGGTTAAACAAACCCTACGGGCCCCACAGGTCAGTTTGACCTGGCCACGTCACATGTTGACTGGCCCCACGCGTCAGAATTGACCCAGCTAACGTGGCCGTTGACTGGGTCCACATGTCAGCGACACTAATCAGCCCCAGTCATTGACCAGTGGACCCCACTGGTCAGGTTTGACCTAAACCCGCCCTGTTGACCTGATGACGTCAGGGTGATGTTGTGCTGACGCAGTAACTCTTTTCTGGATTTAATTTAATTCAGGAAATTCCAGAAAATGTCCTAACCTTCTAAGAATCATAGAAAATCAACCGTAGCTCAGAATGAAATAATTTGTATATGAAAAATGATCAGAAAAATCAAATCTATCCATCTGTACTGTTTTCATGCATGTTAGAATAACTTATAGCTGCTGTTTAGCACAAATCATATAAATGGTATTTAAGAAATCACATATGGAGTTTGAATTTGAACCTAGTGTTCAAACCAACTCCATTTAACTTGTTGTTAGTTGTATTAGCTCAATCAACAGCATATTGCCATGTCACATTCATGCATCATATTGCTGCATTGCATTGATTGTGTTCTTCCTTGTTTGCCGGTGTTTGTCCCCTCTCGATAGACGTGGTTCCGACGATGAGATCGATGACACCGATGAAGAGCTATATTATCTTCAGAAGTGCCAGGCAAGCAAAACCCCCTTGTTCATTCCGATACAATCGCACTCTCTCGCCCCTGCTCTCTTTTACTGCATTAGGACAACAACGATTCAACTGTTACATGTTGCGGTAGTTGAACCCCTTTCCTCTGCATGACCTGTCATTGCCACAGTAAATAGATGAAACCCACTAGCATGAGTAGGAGTTGTTTGATCCCTGATGTGCCTACTCATTCATGCTTGTTTGTCATGCCTGCTACTGCTTAGAGTTGAGTCAGGTCTGATTCATCGGGGATGAATTGGAGGTGTGTGAACATGTCCTACTGTGTGTGAGCTAAGTCTGTGAACACGATTTGGTAAAGGTAGCGGTGAGAGGCCATGTAGGAGTACATGGTGGGTTGTCTCATTGCAGCCGTCCTCAGGAACTGAGTTCTGTGTTTGTGATCCATGAACAGTTACTACCACACATTGGGCTCCGGGCTCTCCAAGCTCTCTTGACTTATTAATCAATTTGATCTCTGTCCAGGAGTTGCAACTAGTTTCTGGTGTTTGTAGGTAGTGTTAGTAGTCTACCAAGTGGCACCCGGTACAGGTGGGCTTGGGACAGATTAGGCACAGTGGCCCGGTGTACCAAGTGGCACCCGGATGGTGGGCTTGGGAACCCTGCACACATCGTTTGGGGCCGTGAGCGACACCCCGGCCGGATCTCCTTGCGGATGGAACCCGAATAGGCGATAAACCTGGACGAGAGACTTGTGTGGTTAGTCAGGTCGTGGCCGACACCCTCGCTGGGCTTCCACTTGAAGGTTGCCGAGTACATGTCGTGTAAACGGCGGTAAGTGGTGAGAGCGTGTGTGAAGAAGTACACCCCTGCAGGGTTAACATTATCTATTCGAATAGCCGTGTCCGCGGTAAAGGACTTCTGGGTTGCCTGTACAGTTCATAGACAAGTGAAAGTGGATACTCTAAAATGCGCAAGATAAGCGTGAGTGCTATGGATGGCGTTCTCGTAGGGAGACGGGAGCGGATCCATAGTGGTGTATTGATATGGTGAATATGTGGACTCGTGTGCGCCACCTCAAAAGAGTTATTTGCAGTCGTAGTTCAGGTTAGCCACCGAGTCAAAGCTGGCTTGCTGCAGTTAAACCCCACCACCCCCTTGTTGATAATGATGCATATGTAGTTAGATCTGATGTAAGTCTTGCTGGGTACATTTGTACTCACATTGCTTAATTTATGTTTTTGCAGAGAGACTTCAGTCTCGCTAGTAGTTCCACATGGACTTCGATGTTTAGCTTGTTACCTCAGCTACGATCTTGTGCCCTTGGCAGGATCTGATAGACAGTCATGCTTCTCAGCCTTTTTCTTTTGTAGATGTCTGTACCCAGACATGTTAAGCTTCCGCTTGTGTTTGATTTGTGTGCTCTGAATGTTGGGTCATGAGACCCATGTTTGTAATATCTCGCTCCTCGGAGCCTATTGAATAAAATACTTGAGTTGTAGAGTCATGTTGTGATGCCATGTTGTATTTGCACATATCGAGCATATTGTGTGCATGTTATTGAAATGCTTGGTATGTGTGGGATCTGACTATCTAGTTGTTTATCCTTGGTAGCCTCTCTTACCGGGAAATGTCTCCTAGTGCTTCCACTGAGCCTTGGTAGCTTGGTACTGCTCCGGAACACTTAGGCTGGCCGGCATGTGTCCTTCTTCGTTCCTGTGTCTGTCCCTTCGGGGAAATGTCACGCGGTGTCTACCGGAGTCCTGTTAGCCTGCTACAGCCCGGTTTACCGGAGTCCTGCTAGCCCAGTTGCTACAGCCTGGATTTACTCGCTGATGACCGACACGTCCGTTGCTGGGTCATGTATGCCTGTCCCTGTAAGTTAGTGCCACTTTGGGTTCACGACTAGCCATGTCAGCCCGGGTTCTTTGTCATATGGATGCTAGCGGCACTATCATATACGTGAGCCAAAAGGCGCAAATGGTCCCGGGCCAGGTAAGGTGGCACCCGTGGGAATACCGTGCGTGAGGCCGCAAAGTGATATGCTGTGTTACATGCTAAATCGGTGTGACTTAGGATCGGAGTCCTGACAGCTTTGGTATCAGAGCTTGACTGCCTATAGGATTACCAAGCCAAACTGGTCGAAGTTGAGTCTAGAAATTCTGTAGTTATATATTGGAATTGATTGTGGGATGGAATGTAAGGCTCTTTTTACTCCTTATACCTTATGCCCTTCTGATCCGAGTCATCTTATCTTTTCTACGGGGTTAAGAACTAGGCTTTCTCTTCTTTCTATCAGGATCACGTGTTACTTATCCGTAGTCCTATAGGATTGATGGTTCTAAGCTTGAGTTAAGTTCCTACTATCTTCTGTATGTTCATAGTTGATCTCATAACCTTGATATTATGATGATCGAGTGGTTATGCCACCACTTTTCAAGATGTCTCAAACCTTTTCGAGCATTTACAATCGTTATGCTGTCCGAGTCATCCCAGGTTTCTAAATAGTCTGATGCATTTGCAAATCCCCCTTTCCCTTCCCGATGTTTCTTTGGGCCAGATTAAGCACACTAAACGCTGAGTTGAGGTATTCTATTACCTCGACATATATGTTGGAGTTATTATTATGACCCTAGGTGTCTTAGGGGATCACCTAGTAATCCAGCCATGCTTTGTGTTCCCAGTGTGATGATTCTGGCCATCATTCTCGAAAACATCCCGTGATGCCACTTAGTAGTAGGTATTCTACTCCTGGATTTTGAACCCGAGATTCACCCTACTTGCTTCATGTTGATAGTTTTTGCTCGTTCCTTTAGGTTATTAGCAACCTTGCAATAGTCCTCGAGGTCCGTGGTATTTCCTTCTTCTAAATACCATGAACTGCTTATGGCAGAAGTTTTTTCGAACCAAAAGATCACAACCAGAGTGCTCTTGATGAGTTCTCCATTCGTAGTTGTGACTCTGCCAGTTCTACCTTTCTGCATGGGTTATCCGGAAGAAATATGTTGAACTTGATTCGACATACTAACCTATGCATCCACAACTCAGAAAGTTATATGTTCCTTGAGTTGTTCTCTTTAGCTGTATTCTGTCCCCCGTCTATCAATTGATAGTCAAGAGTATGCGTGCATTTGTTCATCGATGCCGATTGCTCTTGTGGTCTGTCAAGCCATTCTATTCCAGAATGATTAGGAGGAACAAACTCTAGTACCTCATCCATATCTAGGATTGGGTCAAAGCAATTGTACTTCGCAGATCAAAATGCTAATCCAGCTTTTGTTCTGTTCTACCCTGAAGTATTATCATCTTTATATTAAGAATATCATGGGAATTGCACACCATCTTCTGTGAACTCTTGATACAGTGATACTTCTCGCCCTCATTATTCATTTCTCGGTTTCCATGTTGTTGCAACCGGAATGCCGACAGGTGAACTATGATGTGTGAAATCTATACTCCTAGCAACTATGTTGCTTGGTAGTTAAATGGACAATAACCTCATTCTTAGCATGTTGATTATTGAATCATCACCATTCTAAGATTGATCGTGCTATCTAGTCCTTATTTTTGGTGCACCTTTCGATCAATGAGTTAGGGCTATGCCAATCCCTTGCTTATTTGATCATCTTGTCTTGCGCTGAAAAGCAAGATTGTTCTCGAGCTTAATAGCATATCGGTGGTTCGTGATTTTCCGAATATCTTCTCGAAAGTATCGCCAGGTTGTCACCTGATCGCTGTGTTGAGCTCGTGATCAAGTTGGTTTATCTCTATGAACCACCCTTTCTCCAAGAATTTGTGTTGGATACCCTGAGCTAGTTGGTTGAGCTAGACAACAACTTGGAGAGTTGGAAGATGAAAGCTTGTCCTGCTTAGTTCATCTCCAAAAGGATATCCTTGCGTTTGAGTGTTTATTGAAGAAAGATGATATCTTCATTGATTGATCCTCGTGGTCAATTGCTGGATCTATTGTCTTACCAAACCTTTGATTTGCATATGGGCTATCGTCAAATCAAGTCAGAACCAACGATATTCGTAATGTTGTCTTACTTGTGGTTGTTTCCTCGAGCATACACCATTATATCTTCTGGGTCCGACCAATGCTAACACTTTGTTTACATAGTTATGGAATTCCATCTCCATGGGAATATCGATGACTTGTTGTTGTGCTCATCAGCAGCATCTTATTCTCTCCATGATTCATGTTGAACATCTAAGTTAGTAATGGAAACTTGTGTAAGCATTTTCTTCATGACCCATTCGTGAAGCATATGTTTGGACGAAAGAAGTGAGTCCCTCTAATTCATGTGCACTTGATGCAAGTTGCCACCATGAATTTGAGAAGGCTTGTTTTACCTCCTCTAGAATCATCCCAAGTTAGTCATGCACGTGCGAAGTATTCTATGGTCTGATAGACTGATCATCTTCATTCCATACGTATCCCTAGCACACCAAGCCACTGATTGATTTGTTCAAGGATAGGAAGTTCATCGATAAGTGCACAAGGACTTTGATATCCTCAATGATGGTTCCCTACCAGAACTCGCTAGTGTTTTATTGTAAGACTACCATGTGATCATGTTTGTCTGGGACAACGTGTTCACATGTTTGTAGCAGAACCAGCTCATGTTTTGGAGCTTACTACCGTAGTCCATTTCCCGAGAATATCGCAACATCATCTCGTCGATTTGTGTTGCAAACTTTCATTTTCTTCCTAGACTCGATAAGTCTGGATTATTCTGACACCAACCAGATCTGAATCTCAGGCAGATATGATGGTTGGAATGTTTCCCAAGAACTATAATAATGGTCTCTCTGTAACCCGGTAGAGTGGATGTCATGGCCAACACACCTAGCCGGAAGACCTATTATTGTAGTATCTCGATTGAAGAAAGTTGGCCACCTCCCCATAAGGATTTCGTAGGATTTACTCCCTAGTCGTTCCTTATGGATTTTTGTGTTCCCGAAGTCCAACCTTTTACTTGATGTTCTAGATATCAAACCATATCTATGAATGGGTTACACTAGTACATCAAGGAGAACATTAGAAGCGGAGTGCTAAATGTCTCTCGGTCGATCTTCCAGATTTTGTTCCCCTTGGCCTCGCTAAGGTGAAATCTGAGAAGGTGTTGTCTTCCTTTGCATCTACATTGTCCATCACTATTCATCATGGTAGTACATTGTGTTGCCAGGTTCCTTGACACCGATATTGGTAAAACCTTGATGAATATGGAAATGCTCAAGTTCTTGAGAGCACGCGCAAGCGCTAGGTGTTATCATTGGCACTAACAGGGATTGCTCCTAGTTTCTTCGGTTGTGCTATAACTTTTCAAACAGTGGACTCACTCTCTTCTATTGAGCTTCTCCCCAGTTACTAAAATCATCCCTTGTGTTGTTTTCAACAAGGTAATCCACATCATCCATTCTAATCCGAGTATGTCATTCTACCGAACTCCTCCAAATGATCGATTGTGATTTGCCTTAAGCTGGTATAAAGAGTTTCAATGATCTTTGAATCAAAGGTGATTTTTTTGCCACTTAAGGGATATTTCTACAAGTCACCTTCCCTAAGGTGCCCCGTTATGGTATCATGGCAACTCAACTCCTCGCTACGTTGACAATCGTTTACCACCTTCTTAAGTGTGGAATTGTTGTCTACCTAGTGAACCCTCGTCATCTGTTCCACTCCATCCCTCTAGATGTATGCTTCGTGTCTCAGCTCGGGAGATGCTACTATGTCTCATCCCATGAGTTGATCCTGAGTTGTTCGGTCTTTGAGAAGATCAATTCTTCTAGAGTTTTCCTTTCCTCTTCTTGTCATGTTAGTTGGAGTTCTCAGAGGAAGACATCGAGTCAAAGATGGTGATCGAATCAACGCCCCTATGAAGTTCAACCTGGATCGTGAAGATTGTGATAGTTTGCGTTCCCCCTTCATCTTACCTTACGCTTGAATCTCGAGACGAGATTTTTGCTTAGTGGGGGTGAGTTGTCACATCCCTGGTCCTGGTCTGTAGTAGGCTAGCCCTTCATGTGTGCATCATGTTTAATTTTTCAAATGAACTTGAAATGGGGATTGCCTAAACCCTAGCATTAAAGGAATTCACTAGGCTCACCTAAAATATTTTCAGTAAGTCCAAATGGCTTTCAAAAATGTTCATCATTTATGGGAAATACTGTAAACAGTAGCCTGAGGTGATGCACATTTTTCCATGACATATTTGGGATCTGAATTAAATCATACTCTATTTGAATTTGGGCATTTAAATTCTATAACATATTTAAAATGTCCAAATAATCCTAAACCGAAATGTTCCATGTTGGATATATTCCAAACAGTGGCCATGAGTAGTTTGGTGATTTTTGAGTGCGCCTAAGTATTTTTAATAAAGCCCTAAATTTTATAGAAAATAGAAAACAAGAAATAAAACAGAGCAACCTTACCTGGACTTACCTTGAGGCCCACCAGGGATACCAGCCCACCTGCGCGGCCCGTTACTGTGCAGCCCAGCTGCCAGTCATCTTCCTCCCCCTCGACCCGAAGCAGCTGCGTGCTGGACGCACGCGCGTCGATGCCGGCCACCTCCTGCTTCGCGCTGGAGGCCTCTCCTTCGTCCTAATCCATGTCTGGCGACGCCACGCACCCTTCTGGACCTCTCTCACTCTCCTCCCGTCCTCATCCCCTCCTCTGGCCCTCTCTCTCTCGCAAGAACAGAGCGCAACCGTCGCTGCCGACGAGCTCCACCACGGCCACAACCACCTCCGAGCACGGAACCGTGCCCCACACCTCACCAGGAGCACGTAGAGGCCACCCGTTGCTCCTGCCGTGCACCATAGCGACGGTTGCATTATCGCCCGAACTCCGGCCGCCACCGTGAGCTTGATTCCGGCGAGCTATGCTGACCTCAGCCCCTCCTGTTTGCGTAGATGGATGCGGCCAAGCACCTGCAACGCGTAGATGCCCTCCGCCTTGCGAATGGTCACCGGAATAGAAACTCCAACAAGCCACCGCCGTTCTTTAAGGTCGCCGGCGACTTGATCCGGCGACGCCGATGTGGCATGATTAGATTAGGTCTAACCCACCCACTAATTACCACCGCAGCCACTGACACCTGGGCCCCGCTGACTAACTAACCTTGGATTAGCTCCTGTTTAGGTTAAACAAACCCTACGGGCCCCACAGGTCAGTTTTACCTAGCCATGTCACATGTTGACTGGCCCCACGCGTCAGAATTGACCCAGCTGACATGGCCGTTGACTGGGTCCACATGTCAGCGACACTAATCAGCCCCAGTCACTGACCAGTGGACCCCACTGGTCAGGTTTGACCTGAACCCGCCCTGTTGACCTGATGACGTCAGGGTGATGTCGTGCTGACACAGTAACTCTTTTCTGGATTTAATTTAATTCAGGAAATTCCAGAAAATGTCCTAAACTCCTAAGAATCATAGAAAATCAACCGTAGCTCAAAATGAAATAATTTATATATGAAAAATGATAAAAAAATCCAATCTGTCCATCTGTACTATTTTCATGCATGTTGGAATAACTTATAGCTGCTGTTTAGCACAAATCATATAAATGGCATTTAAGAAATCACATATGGAGTTTGAATTTGAACCTAGTGTTCAAACCAACTCCATTTAACTTGTTGTTAGTTGTATTAGCTCAATCAACAACATATTGCCATGTCACATTCATGCATCATATTGCTGCATTGCATTGATTGTGTTCTTCCTTGTTTGCCGGTGTTTGTCCCCTCTCGATAGACGTGGTTCCCACGATGAGATTGGTGACACCGATGAAGAGCTATATTATCTTCAGAAGTGCCAGGCAAGCAAAACCCCCTTGTTCATTCCGATACAATCCCACTCTCTCGCCCCTGCTCTCTTTTATTGCATTAGGACAACAACGATTCAACTGTTACATGTTGCGGTAGTTGAACCCCTTTCCTCTGCATGAACTGTCATTGCCACAGTAAATAGATGAAACCCACTAGCATGAGTAGGAGTTGTTTGAGCCCTGATGTGCCTACTCATTCATGCTTGTTTGTCATGCCTGCTACTGCTTAGAGTTGAGTCAGGTCTGATTCATCGGGGATGAATTGGAGGTGTGTAAACATGTCCTACTGTGTGTGAGCTAAGTGTGTGAACACGATTTGGTAAAGGTAGCGGTGAGAGGCCATGTAGGAGTACATGGTGGGTTGTCTCATTGCAACCGTCCTCAGGAACTGAGTTCTGTGTTTGTGATCCATGAACAGTTACTACCACACATTGGGCTCCGGGCGCTCCAAGCTCTCTCGACTTATTAATCAACTTGATCTCTGTCCAAGAGTTGCAACTAGTTTCTGGTGTTTGTAGGTAGTGTTAGTAGTCTACCAAGTGGCACCCGGTATAGGTGGGCTTGGGACAGACTAGGCACAGTGGCCCGGTGTACCAAGTGGCACCCGGATGGTGGGCTTGGGAACCCTGCACACATCGTTTGGGGCCGTGAGCGACACCCCAGCCGGATCTCCTTGCGGATGGAACCCGAATAGGCGATAAACCTGGACAAGAGACTTGTGTGGTTAGTCAGGTCGTGGCCGACACCCTCGCTGGGCTTCCGCTTGAAGGTTGCCAAGTACATGTCGTGTAAACGGCGGTAAGTGGTGAGAGCGTGTGTGAAGAAGTACACCCCTGCAGGGTTAACATTATCTATTCGAATAGCCATGTCCGCGGTAAAGGACTTCTGGGTTGCCTGTACAGTTCATAGACAAGTGAAAGTGGATACTCTAAAATGCGCAAGATAAGCGTGAGTGCTATGGATGGCGTTCTTGTAGGGAGACGGGAGCGGATCCATAATGGTGTATTGATATGGTGAATATGTGGACTCGTGTGCGCCACCTCAAAAGAGTTATTTGCAGTCGTAGTTCATGTTAGCCACTGAGTCAAAGCTGGCTTGCTGCAATTAAACCCCACCATCCCCTTGTTGATAATGATGCATATGTAGTTAGATCTGATGTAAGTCTTGCTGGGTACATTTGTACTCACGTTGCTTAATTTATGTTTTTGTAGAGAGACTTCAGTCTCGCTAGTAGTTCCATGTGGACTTCGACATTTAGCTTGTTATCTCAGCTACGATCTTGTGCCCTTGGCAGGATCTGATAGACAGTCAGGCTTCTCAGCCTTTTTCTTTTGTAGATGTCTGTACCCAGACATGTTAAGCTTCCACTTGTGTTTGATTTGTGTGCTCGCATGTTGGTTCATGAGACCCATGTTTGTAATATGTCGCTCCTCGGAGCCTATTGAATAAAATACTTGAGTTGTAGAGTCATGTTGTGATGCCATGTTGTATTTTCACATATCGAGCATATTGTGTGCATGTTATTGAAATGCTTGGCATGTGTGGGATCTGACTATCTAGTTGTTTATCCTTGGTAGCCTCTCTTACTGGGAAATGTCTCCTAGTGCTTCCACTGAGCCTTGGTAGCTTGGTACTGCTCCGGAACACTTAGGCTGGCCGGCATGTGTCCTTATTCGTTCCTGTGTCTGTCCCTTCGGGGAAATGTCACGCGGTGTCTACCGGAGTCTTGTTAGCCTGCTACAGCCCGGTTTACCGGAGTCCTGCTAGCCCAGTTGCTACAGCCTGGATTCACTCGCTGATGACCGACACGTCCGTTGCTGGGTCATGTATGCCTGTCCCTGTAAGTTAGTGCCACTTTGAGTTCACGACTAGCCATGTCATCCCGGGTTCTTTGTCATATGGATGCTAGCGGCACTATCATATACGTGAGCCAAAAGGCGCAAACGGTCCCGGGCCAGGTAAGGTGGCACCCGTGGGAATACCGTGCGTGAGGCCGCAAAGTGATATTATGTGTTACATGCTAGATCGGCGTGACTTAGGATCGGGGTCCTGACACAGGAGGCCTCACAAGAGCAATGAAGGGACCGAGGAGTAAAAAGAATCCTACTCTCCGATATATATAATCCTAAGACTCAAAACATTTTTGTTCTAGACTCAACAACATCAGCGATTTGACCAAGCAGGGGGCTCCTAAGTCGGGGATGGCTCTGATTACCAACTTGACATATACAAGTTTATGCCATTTTTATGAAAATGTTGACATGAGTATGTTATGAAGCATTTGTCACCGTGGTGAAAGGAAAGGGTGCCACTACGACGAATCCGAAAATGATGCCATAGCAACATATCGGTTCCGGTAGCTCATGGAGATACCGGTGCAAAAGGAAGTGGGTGTGAGCGTGTCATGCAAGGATGGTGAGGGTGATCCCGGATACGGGGTTCCCACGGGACGACGGCATGGCAAACGAGGAATGTGGAAAGACCTCTCTTAGACACGATGCAAACACGAGCATCTCATACAACACACATGCATACGTTCGCGGGCGTCATCTCGGGTTTATACCTTCGAAGCATGCATTTCAGAGCAGGTCAAGTTCGACGAAGGAAGTAGTGGTACACGGGCCGTAGTGGAAGTAGTCATTCTCGCGACGGTAGAGGTACTCGCGATCTTGGCAACGGTAGTGGTACATCTCGTAGTGGAACTTGGTGCATCCATGGTATTCGGGCGTAGTGGTACTCATTCCATAGATGAACTTGATGGGACATGGTTGTCATGGTACTTGACGTTATCCGGGACGGTCTTGGTGTATCCGTGCATAGAGGTATTGGCAGTTTTGTGTAGTCGATCTTGTCGGTCTTGACGATCCAAAACGAAGCAACACCAGGGCCTCGGGTGGCAGCAACAAGGAGGCGATGGAACAACATGCTGAGGAAGATGTGGCGCTGGGCTGGGCATTGGTGACAGGGAGACGAGGCGTCAGCGCTACGAGGAGGGTTGGCTCGGTCGGTAGCTGCAGTAGGCGAGGCGCTTGAGGGCGCGGCGGGGTTGGACGGCGTGGAGGCATGGGCGAGGCTTTGGGCGGAGGCGGAGGCGCAGGGAGCTCCTCTCCCTGGAGCGATGCGGGTGTGCGTGTGTGTGGTGGCGCTTGATGGGAGCGAGGGGAGGAAGAGGAGGAGATCGGGTGAGGGTATCGGGCTAGGGTTAGGAAGGGTTTAGGTGGGCCTTGGGCCATTTCGGTGGAGGGGGGAAAGGCCAGGAGGCCTAGCAGGCTGGATTAAAAGAAAAAGAGGGGAAAATCCTTTTCTATTTACAGAAAAGAGATAGAAGAAAAATATCTATTTGGAGGGCTAAATAAATACAAGTTGAGTTGAAAACTGGCATGAAGCTACTTTGACATATTTCAAAGTGCGACAACTAGAATTTAAGTATTTGGAGAAAGAACAAGACATAGAATATTTGAAAACGATAGAGATTTAAAATGCAAGTTTGTTTCGATGGCTTCCAAATAAATGGAATATTTTGTTATAGCTCCCTTACATTGGGAGGGTATTTTATAAAGAGAAATCACCATTGTGAATATCCCTCAATTTAAATGGACAGAAGATCCATACAATTTTATTTAGATGAGTTTTTGAAATTAAAAGACATGATCGCAAGATGACAAGATGCAATGCAAAAGATGCTAAGAAGAATGCAACAAACAAATACAACCCACGGCGAAACTCGGGATCCATGGAAGGCATCGGGAGCGTCGGTCTCGGGGTGTTACACCTAGTTTATGCGCTACTTCGTAAGGGACTGATTTGGATCCACATGTTTAATGCTATGGTTAGATTTTATCTTAATACTTTTCTCATAGTTGCGGATGCTTGTGAGGGGGTTAATCATAAGTAGGAGGCTTGTTCAAGTAAGAACAACACCTAAGCACCGGTCCACCCACATATCAAATTATCAAAGTAGCGAACTCAAATCAAACCAACATGATAGTGACTAGATGAAATTCCCGTGTGCCCTCAAGAATGCTTTGCTTACTATAAGAGACCATTTTGGCCTATCTTTTTCCACAAAAGGATTGGGCTACCTTGCTGCACTTTATTTACCGTTACCATTACTTGCTCGTTACAAATATCTTGCTATCAAACTACTTGTTACCGACAATTTCAGTGCTTGCGAACATTACCTTACTGAAAACCACTTGTCATTTCCTCCTGCTCCTTATTGGGTTCGACGCTCCTACTTATCAAAATGACTACAATTGATCCCCTATACTTGTGGATCATCAAGCACCAGGGCGCGCCTACCCCCTGGGCGCACCCTGGTGGCTCGTGGCCACCTTTTTTGCCTTGTGACTTCCTACCAAAGCTTCTATGGTCTATTATGTCCAGAAAAAACTGGCAAAAAGTTCCATGGCATTTAGACTTCGTTTGGTATTGATTTCCTGGAAAACCAAAAACAGGCAAAAAACAACGACCGACACTTGGCACTAAGTTAATAGGTTAGTCCCAAAAAATGATATATAATGACATATAAGTGCATATAAAACATCCAAGATTAGTACCATAATAGCATGGAACAATCAAAAGTTATTGATACATTGGAGACGTATCAAACTCCCCAAGCTGAATTCCTGCTCGTCCTCGAGTAGGTAAATGATAAAAATAGAATTTTTGATGTGAATGCTACCTAACATGTTCATCATGTAATCTCTCTTTTGTGGCATGAATAATAAGATCTGAATGATTCAATAGATCTGAATATTCATGCCACATAAAGAAAGATTACATGATAAAACATGTTAGGTAGCATTCCACATCAAAAATTCCATTTTTATCATTTACCTACTCGAGGATGAGGAGGAATTAAGCTTGGCGATGCTTGATACGTCTCCAACGTGTCTATCATTTTTATTGTCCCATGCTATTATATTATCAACCTTGGATGTTTTATATGCATTATTATGCTATTATCATTTTTGGGACTAACCTATTAACCTAATGCCCAGTGCCAGTTGTTTTTTTGTCTTTACAAAAAATCAATACCAAAAGGAGTCCAAATGGAATGAAACTTTTTGACGGGTTTTCTTGGACCACAAGACACCCTGGAAGCTTCGGTAGGAGGCCTGAATAGCCACGAGGTGGCCACAATCTCACAAGGCGCACCCTAGGGGGGGCCTCCAAGATTGTGGGGCCCCGTGGCACTTCCAACCCTAATTTTTCTTTTATAAATACCCAAATATTCCCCGTAGACCAGGGGCACACGAAAAATAATTTTCCGCCAATGCATGTTTCTGTGTTCGTGAGATCCCATCTCGAGACCTTTTTTGGTACTCTACCGTAGGGGGATTCAATCACGAAGAGCTTCTACATCAATGCTGCCCTTCCGATGATGTGTGAGTAGTCTACCATAGACCTACGGGTCCATAGCTAGTAGCTATATGGCTTCTTCTCTCTCTTTGATCTTCAATACAATGTTCTCCTTGATGTTCTTGGAGATCTATTCAGTGTAATATTCTTTTGCGGTGCGTTTGTTGAGATCCGATGAATTGTGGGTTTATGATTAGATCATCTATGAATATTGTTTTAGTCTTCTCTGAACTCTTTTATGCATGATTTATATAGCTTTGTATTTCTCTCCGATTTTTTGATTTGGTTTGGCCAACTAGATTGATTTTTCTTGCAATGGGAGAGGTGCTTTGTAATGGGTTCAATCTTGCGATGCTTATTCCCAGTGACATAAGGGGACATGACATGTATTTTTATTGTTGCCATTAAGGATAAAAAGATGGGGTTTGTTCATATTGTTTGGATCTATCCCTCTACATCATGTCATCTTGCTTAAGGTGTTACTTTGTTCTTGTTAACTTAATACACTAGGTGCATGCTGGATAGCGGTCGATGTCTGGAGTAATAGCAGTAGATGCAGGCAGGAGTCGGTCTACTTGTCACGGACGTGATGCCTATATACATGATCATTGCCTTATATATTGTCATAACTATGCGCTTTTCTATCAATTGCTCAATAGTAATTTGTTTACCCACCGCATGCTTTCTTTCAAGAGAGAAGCCCATAGTGAAAACTATGGCCCCAGGGTCTATCTTTTATCATATTATTTTCAGATCTATAAAATCAAAAACACAAAAATACCTTGCTTCAATTTATTTACCTTTATTTTCTTTTGCACTTTTATTTATCTTTTATATCTATCACTATCAGATCTCTCCCCTTGCAAGTAACCGTGAAGGGATTGACAACCCCTTTATTGCGTTGGGTGCAAGTATTTGTTTGTTTGTGTAGGTGCAATTGTTGGAGACTTGTGTGTTCCTCCTACTATATTGATACCTTGGTTCTCAATTGAGGGAAATACTTATCTATACTTTGCTGCATCACCGTTTCCTCTTCAACGAAAAAACCAACGCAAGCTCAAGAAGTAGCAGGGTCATACTCTTCTGGTATTCCACCTGGTAACTTTTTAGACTCAAAACGTTTTTAACAGAGAAGTGGATGAGAAGTTGTGCATTGGAGAAGTGGGAGTAAACTTTGAACCTTTGCGTTCATGCCCATGGACGCGATGTAGATCTTATCATGGAAGCTTCTCATAAAAACAATTATTCCCCTAATATAAGTTCATCTTGTAACCGTGATATGATCATTCACAATTGTGATTCCGACCATATTTTGTTCTCCTTTGATTCCATTTCTCACACAAGTTAAAACTCTTGTCTTCTATAGATCAATACACCGCTTCAACCTCTACTCTAATCTATCTTCGAGTTTTACCCTCTGGTATCTCAAGGATATCGTACCATTACACTACCTCTTATGAACTCTTGCTGGAATAATACCTCTCACCAATTTAGTCATTCCACAAGATTCTAGGTTGTTTGTCAACCCAGAACAACGGTAAGTGAATCGAGTCCGCACTGCGATTTGATAAGTCTTAATAATCTTTGTTGCTTATGAGTTTGTACAAAATCATGTCATTCTTAGACGATTGGCTACATCATCATCGTCGTGCTAAAGCTTGACCATGATACCTAGTCCATCATCCCCAAAATGTAATTCCGATAGTGCACTAAGCTTACGTCAAAACTTTCAACATCCTATTGGTTGTACTAAAAGGCAACTCTGATTCTGAGTTTGCATCTTATCGGTGGTTCCAATAACCTTTTGCTTCACCATTCCTTTTGCTTGATGTTGTCGCTGATCGATTACATCTTCATGAAACCTCTCGACAAAATGTGTTGTGATCATCATCAATGTTTTGACATCTTCCAAGTTGGGGATCGAATTCATGATGAGAATTACCATCCTTGCCCCTTAGTAACTTATATTGTCATCGACTATTTGCTTGCCTTCCTTCCAACACAAACTTGTTTGTGTTTTGGTTGTACCTTGAGTTCCTTGTTCTCCAACTTATGTTTTGTTCTACCTTGGATTATTACTATCTTTTATGTCAAGAATGTCATGGGAATTTCACCACCTCTTAAAAATTATTGGTATACTAATACTTCTCGCCATCAACATTCATTTGTGATGTGTGAATTAAAAACTTCTAGCAACCTTATTGCCTTGAAGTTAATGAACAATAATTTCATTCATAGTGTGTTGGTTGTGGAATCATCATTCTAACATTGGTCATGCTACTTAGTTCATGTTTTTGGGTGTGCTTTCTAATCAATGTTTAATTGAGGATGTTTTCCTCTAGCATACACCATTGCACCATTTAGTCTAACCAACTGTTACGACCGGTTTGGTCTACAACCGAAAGAAGCCCACCGGGCATTAGTATTAGGGGCTTGACCCACAAGTTATCTTAGGCAAGTTATTTTAGGAAAGTTATCTTAGGCTAAAGTTATAAATACTAGTTGTAAGACATCGTTTGAGATCAAGCAATAAAGATATCATAATCTTCTGTTGCCCGGCTCCACAAGGAGCCGGAACCCTAGCCGCTGCCGCACCTAACCCTAGCCGCGACGGCGCCTCATCACCGGCGCCCCCACTCCAGCCCTCGTCTCCCTCCTCCCTGCCCATACAATCTACGCCGAAGGCCCGGTAGGAACCCTAGTCCTACCAATTTGGTATCAGGTACCCGGGTTTCGACCATGTCTTCTCCACCGCCGCCACCACCGTCGCTGCCCGTCAACTCCACCACCGCTGCTGCCGCCAACTCCTCCACCGCCGCCGCCTCCGCACCGGGCGCCACGGCCTCGCTCCTGGCGGGAGTCACAGCGTCACTCTCGGCGCCGCCCCTCCAGGCACCCGGCACCACGCCGGGCCACGGGCGGCCACCAACCCCCGTCCAACCTACGCCGCCGCCATCACCTCCCCTGCAGACGCAGCAGTTCACACCGGAGGCAATGGCCGGCGTCCTCACCGACCTCGTCACAGCGGTCCAGGGCATCCGCCTCTACCTGGCAAATCCATACGGGCTGCCGCCACCAATCCATCCAGCCATGGCCGCGAGTCAGCAGGCGCTGCCGTGGTACTCAGTATCGGGGGCCGTCACCGGAGGCTACCCGGTGCTCCCTGCCCAGGCGGCCGCACCGCCGCTTTGGCCACAATGGCTGCCGCAGCTGGCGACGGCAACCGCACCACTCGCCGCCACCACGGGGCAGCAGTGGCCCACCTGGACCGCGCTGGCCGCGCCGTCTCCCGCCGCGCCATCCCTTCCAGCGGCCCCGAAGCAGGTTCCTCCACCGCCCCCGCCCAGCCCTAACCTGGGCCGGTCGTCGCCGAGCGGGCTTCCGATCCAGGAGGTCCGCTTTCCGTCGTCACCATCACCACTCCCCGGCTGGCTCCATGGGCCGCCCTCGGCCTACCCGGAGGCTCGTCCACCATCCGGTTTTCCGTTGCAGCCCGAGGCGTCGGGCGCCACCGGGAACTACGCCGGGCCTTCCACCATGGACCGCGCACCATCATCCGCCCTCCGCACCGCCGAGGCAGTGGGCCAGGGCGTGCCACACCAGCAGCCGCCCCGGTTCACCAAAATTGACTTCGCCACATATGACGGCTCCGATGACCCGCTTAACTGGCTCAACCAGTGTGACCAGTTCTTCCACGGACAGCGCACGCCCGCGTTGGAGCGCACTTGCCTGGCTTCCTACCATCTCCGCGGGGCCGCCCAGACATGGTACTACGCCCTCGAGCAGGACGAGGGCGGCATGCCCCCGTGGGATCGTTTCTGGGAGCTGTGCCTTCTTCGTTTCGGGCCACCGGTCTGCGGGAGCAGCCTGGCCGAGTTGGGCCGCCTGCCGTTCACCTCCACGGTGCAAGACTTCGCCGACCGCTTCCAGGCCCTAGCATGCCACGCGCCAGGTGTGACAGCCTTACAGCGTGCGAAGCTTTTCATCGGTGGCCTTCCCGACCACATCCGCGTGGACGTAGAGATGAAGGGGCCCCAAGACCTTCAGACGGACATGTACTATGCCCGGGCGTTCGAGCAACGTGCCCAGGCCTTGACGCGTCCAGCCGCACCACGTGGGGGCCGACAGCCTACTCGGCTATCTCCGGCAGCACCGACACCGTCCACTGCCGCCCAGGCGGCCACCCCGGCTCCGACGTGGCCGTTCAGGCGCCTCACTCAGGTGGAACAGCTGGAACGCCGGCGCCTGGGCTTGTGCTTCAACTGTGATGCGCCCTATGCACTGGGACATGTCTGTCCCCGCCTCTTCTACTTGGAGACGTCAGACGAGACGGGCGAGGAGACACTGGAGGATGGCCTCGGCGCCCTAGCCCTTGCGGAGACCGCAGCGGCGCCCACGCCCGCCCCGGCCACCGCCCTCGTGGTGTCCCTACACGCGCTGGCCGGTATCCGTGATGAACAGACGATGCTCTTCCCGGTCATGATCCAGGGCGAGCGCCTAGTGGCCCTAGTGGACACAGGATCCACACATAACTTCCTGCCGGCAACCACCATGCGGTGCCTTGCATTATAGCCCACCGGCGGCGAGCAGTTGCGAGTCACAGTCGCTAATGGCGACCGTCTCCACTGCCATGAGCTCGCCCATGACGTGCCCATCACTATCAGCGGCGAGCACTTCTCCATCACCTGCGCCGGCATCGACTTGGGCTGCTTCGACTTCATCCTCGGTGTTGACTTCTTGCGCACTCTTGGTCCTATTCTCTGGGATTTCAATGCGCTGACGATGACCTTCTGGCGGTTGGGCCGCCGCATTCGGTGGGACGGCATTGGGGGTGCCGCACCCACACCACCCCTCCAGCTGGCCGCGACCACCGCCACGGCCGAGCACCCACTCTTGGAGAGCCTCCTACAACAGCATGATGACATCTTCACCGAGCCACAGGGGCTGCCGCCCGCCCGCACGTATGATCACCGTATACATCTTCTGCCAGGCTCCGCGCCGGTGGCGGTCCGCCCTTACCGCTATCCGCAGTTGCAGAAGGATGAGTTGGAGCGGCAGTGTGCCCTCATGCTCGCGGCAGGCATCATCCGGCTCTCCACTTCGCCGTTCACTGCGCCGGTGCTTCTCGTTTGCAAGTCAGACGGCACATGGCATTTCTGCATCGACTACCGTGCCCTTAATGCTATCACACTTAAGGACAAGTTCCCTATTCCGGTGGTCGACGAGCTCGACCTTCGGTCGGGGTACCACCAGGTGCGCATGCACCCGGATGACATCGCGAAGACAGCTTTTCAGACTCATCACGGCCACTTCGAGTTCTTGGTGATGCCCTTTGGCCTCACCAACGCCCCGGCGACCTTCCAGGCTCTGATGAACGACGTCCTCAGGCCCTACTTACGCCGGTTTGTGCTTGTTTTCTTTGATGATATTCTGATCTACAGTGCGTCTTGGGCCGAGCACCTCCAGCACATCGCCATCATCTTCAACGAGCTTCGAGCGCACCACCTCCACCTTAAGCGCTCGAAGTGCTCGTTCGGGACGCCTTCGGTGGCCTACTTGGGCCACATCATCTCCGCCGACGGGGTGGCTATGGACGCCGACAAGGTGGAAGCCGTCTCCGCCTGGCCGACGCCTCACTCGCCGTGAGCTCTCCGCGGGTTCCTCGGCCTCGCCGGCTACTACCAGAAATTTATTCGGGAGTTCGGGCTCATCGCGGCGCCCCTCACGCGGTTGCTTCGCTGCGACGCTTTCGCCTGGGACGATGAGGCGACGACGGCGTTCGAGGCCCTCAAGGGGGCCCTCACGACGGGCCCCGTCCTCCAGATGCCCAACTTCGACCGCCCGTTCGTGGTGGACTGTGACGCCTTGGGCGCAGGGTTCGGTGCTGTGCTTCATCAGGGCGATGGGCCCCTCGCCTTCTTCAGCCGGCCTTTCGCTCCGCGTCACCTTAAGCTGGCGGCATACAAGCGGGAGCTCATTGGCCTTGTACAGGCCGTTCGTCATTGGTGGCCGTACTTGTGGGGCCGGTCCTTCCTCATTCGCACCGACTACTACAGCCTGAAGTTCTTGCTGGATCAACGGCTGTCGACCGTGCCGCAGCACCAGTGGATCAGCAAGCTCTTTGGCTTTGTCTTCTCCATCGAGTATCGGCCGGGCCACCTTAACACCGTGGCCGACACGCTGTCCCGTCGCGACTCCGACCTCGCTTCCTCCGCCGACGAGTCCGCCGGGGCGGCCCTGTGCATCCGCTCTGGGCCGATGTTCGGCCTCTTCGCCAACATTCGCCGCGCCACTGCGACGGCCGATGACGCCGTCCGCCTTCAGCAGCAGCTCACGGCCGGCGACATGGAGGAGCCTTGGCGCTTCTCTGACGGACTGCTCCTACATGGGCGCCGAGTCTTTGTTCCAGTGCATGATGATCTCCGTCACCAGGTGTTACAACTCGCCCACTCGGCGGGTCATGAGGGTATGCAGAAAACCCTCCATTGTCTTCGCGCCGAGTTCTACATCCCTGGCGATCGCGCCCTGGTCCGCGACTGGGTTCGGTCTTGTCAGACATGCTAGCGCAACAAGACAGAGACCCTGAGGCCGGCCGGGTTACTCCAGCCCTTGGAGGTGCCATCTCAGGTCTGGGCGGATATATCCATGGACTTCATTGAGGGCCTTCCCAAGGTGGGTGGCAAGTCGGTCATCCTCACGGTGGTCGACTACTTTTCCAAGTACGCCCACTTCATCGTGCTCGGCCATCCATACACGGCGGCGTCAGTGGCCCGGGCCTTCTTCGACGGCATCGTCCGTGTACACGGGTTCCCTGCTTCGATCGTCAGTGATCGGGACCCAGTTTTCACGGGCCATGTCTGGCGCGACCTCTTCAGGATGGTGGGTGTCGAGCTCCGCCTAAGTACGGCGTTCCATCCTCAGACGGACGGACAATCCGAGGTGGTTAACAAGGTCATTGCCATGTATTTGCATTGTGTGACAGGTGATCAACCTCGCGCTTGGGTGGACTGGCTTTCTTGGGCGGAGTACTGCTACAACACCTCTTATCACTCTGCCCTGCGCGCTACGCCATTTGAGGTGGTCTATGGTCGACCACCCCCACCTATCCTTCCGGTGGATCCGGAGACAGCTCAAACGGAGGTTGCGGGTGAACTCATCCGCACTCGTGACGAGATGCTTGCTGAGGTTCGTCAGCGTCTCCTTCAGGCCCAGCAGCTGGACAAGCACTACTACGACGATCATCATCGCGAGGCGGAGTTCGCGGTGGGTGATTGGGTGTGGCTGCGTCTTCTCCACCGCTCTATGCAGTCACTCGACCCGCGAGCAAAGCGCAAGCTCGGCCCTCGCTACACCGGGCCCTTCCCTATCTTGGAGCGCATTGGGAGGTGGCCTATCGTCTTCAGCTTCCAGCCCGCGCTCACATCCATGACGTCTTCCATGTGGGGCTGCTCAAGCCTTTCTGTGGCGAGCCACCGGCGGCTCCTCCGGCGCTTCCTCCCATCGCCGATGGTCGCATTCTTCCAGAGCCGGCCAAGGTGTTGCAGGCACAGCTCCGTCGTGGCGTCTGGTTCATCCTCCTTCAGTGGACAGGCCTTCCGGAGGAGGAGGCTACTTGGGAACAGCGTAAGAATTCCGCCAACACTATCCAGACTTTCAGCTCGAGGACGAGCTGTTTGCGCAGGCGGGGAGAGATGTTATGACCGGTTTGGTCTACAACCGAAGGAGGCCCACCGGGCATTAGTATTAGGGGCTTGACCCACAAGTTATCTTAGGCAAGTTATTTTAGGAAAGTTATATTAGGCTAAAGTTATAAATACTAGTTGTAAGACATCGTTTGAGATCAAGCAATAAAGATATCATAATCTTCTGTTGCCCGGCTCCACAAGGAGCCGGAACCCTAGCCGCGACGGCGCCTCATCACCGGTGCGCCCGCTCCAGCCCTCGTCTCCCTCCTCCCTGCCCATACAATCTACGCCGAAGGCCCGGTAGGAGCCCTAGTCCTACCACCAACACTATCACCTTGTTCACATAATTATGGAAAACCATCTTTATGGAAATCTCGAGGAACTGTTTTTTAGCCCATTGGACACATCCTCATCTTCTCCATGGTTCATGATGAACATTTAAGCTAGTGTTGGAAACTTTTGGAAGCATTGTCTTTGAGCCTAGCTCATGAAGTATATGTTTGATGCAAGATGTATCTTCTCTAACTTCACATGCATTTTTGCCGTCGTGAATATGAGAAAGTTTTGTTTCGCTTCCTCTGGGATCATCCCAAATCATTCATGCACATGCAAAGTATTCTATGGTTCTGTAGACTTGCTATCTTCACTCCATATGTATTCCCTAGCACACCAAGCCACTAGTTGATCTGTTCAAGGAAAGGAATTTCCTTCGTAGGAGGTAATCCGGACTTATACAAGGACTTTGATATCCTCAATGATGGTTCCTAACAAGAACTCGGTTGCCTTTTCACTGTAAGACTTCCATGTGGTCACGATTGTCTTGGGCAGTGTGCTCATGTGTGTCTTGCAATCCAGCTCATGTTTTGAAACTTGCTTCCTAGTTCATTTCCTGAGAATCTCGCAACGTCATCTTGACAATTTGTGTTGCACCTTTTCCTTCTCAGGCATGCTGAGTCTAAGGTACCCTGATGCCAATCAGATCTCAATGTCAGGAAGATATGATGGTTGGAACATTTTTAAAAATTAATAAACATTGGTCTCTATGTACCTCGGTAAAGTGATGTTATGTCTCTCTATTCAACTTACTCATATTTTGACCAGAGTGCAGCTTCTGATCCCCCGATTTGGGAATCATAATTCCTTTGCATCTAGTTTATCACTCAAAGTACTAATTTCTTCAATAGAATTCACTTTTTTTACTAGTAGGAGTTATTTCAGTATGCCAAAGTGTATAATTCTCCATAATATTATCAAGCAATTTCGTAGCTTCTCCTAATGTGATTTCCATAAAGGTACCTCCCATGGCGGAATCTAAAATATTTCTAGAAACAAAGTTCAATCTCGCATAAACATTTTCTATGATCATCCACAAACTTAAACCATGAGTAGGGAAATTTCTTGTCATTAATTTCATCCTCTCCCAAGATTGGGCAACATGTTCATGCTCAAGTTGCTTAAAAATTCATAATTTGATTTCTAAGAGAAATAATTTTCACGGAGGAAACTACTTGGCAATAAAAGCATCCTTACACTTATCCCAAGAATCAATACTATTTTGTGGAAGGATGAAAACCAAGTTTTAGCGCGATCTCATAGTGAGAGCAGAAATAATTTTCATTTGACAATGTAATTATCAAGTCGTTTTTCTTTTGCATATCACACAATTCAACGAAAGTGTTAAGATGGGATGCTTCATTTTCATTAGGACTACCGAAAAATTGTTCTTCCATAACAAGATTTAGCGAAGCAGCATTAACATCACAAGGCTCCATACTAGTGGCGGAAGGAGCAATCAGAGTACTATAAAATCATTATTATTAGTATTGGCAAAATCATAGAATTTTTTAATTTCTTGAGACATCACAACAAAGCAAGCAAACAAGAACACAAGCAAAAAGGCAAACGGAAAATATTTGTGTGTTTTTCTAAAAATGTTTTAGAAGTGGGGGACATGAAAACAAGATGCAAATGGCAAATAAAGTAAATGCGAGGAGATGAAAGTTTATGTGATGGTACTTGATAGATGCTGATGATGTCTCCCCGGCAACGGCGGCAGAAATTCTTCCTGCTACTTGTGAGTTGCATTGGGATTTCCCTGAAGAGGAGAGTGAGGGAGTCCTGGACTAAGAGGTACCCGGGCCATCGACCTACTACATGTGGGACGGATTGATGGGCCGCTATGGGGCCAAGCTAGAGTGCAGACCCGTGACCCGACAGGAGATCTTTGGGGTCGTGGTGTGCCCTCCAAGTCAAGATTAGCGTGATATTTCCTTCATTGTAACCAATCACATGTAACCCTAACCCTACTGGTGTCTATATAAACCAGAGGGTTTAGGTCTGTAGGGCCAGAGCTATATCCATCACCTTATCGACTTAGGGTTTAGCTCACCTGATCTCGAGGTAGATCTACTCTGTAACCATATCATACATCAAATACAATCAAGCAGGATGTAGGGTTTTACCTCTTCGAGAGGGTTTGAACCTGGGTAAACACTATGTTCATCGTCCCTTGTTCCCATTGATCCTAGATCCACAGCTCAGGACCCACTACCCAAGATCCGCCGGTTTTGATACCGACATTGGTGCTTTCATTGAGAGTTCCGCTGTTGGGTCGCCAAAGGATCAATGGCTCGCCTTATCATTAGAGAGGGCGTCGGCTCTGGGGACCTCTTCGTCCCCGGCCAACTCTTCATGTTCAGCAGCATTGTGCTACACACCAACCCTACTGGTCATCTAGACCAAATTAGCAGTTTTGCCCCTGAGCACCAGATTCGATTCGGTAACTTGGAGTACGTTGCGGACATCCAAGGTGATCTGGTCTTCACCGGATTCACAACCTCTCCCCATACCCCTATGGGCCCCACTATGCCTGCTCCGAAGTCCTCCCTCGGTTTGATCTGCGGATCATAATCGACCCTTCGGCCGGCCTCGAGTTCGGACGGTTCCACCCTGACCGAAGGCCAAGAATCCCTTTCGATCATGCCGATAATGTCCGCCGAAGACCCAGCTTTGGGCTCAATGTGGGAGCAATGTTTGGACGCCAGAAGTCACTCCCGATCGAACCCTCTCCTCACGACACGCCTCCAGCCTTGAGCCCCTGCAATGGGTCGATGCTCAATAGCCACGAATCATCCATGGCCGAACTCCCCCTCGTAAACTCGGCTTCAAGGCCTAATACGGAAACAGTGTCGGAAAACCAGGTCGTGTCCTCGGTCTCTTACGACTGTCCAGTCCCGGGCCTTGATGTTAACTCGGCCCTTGAATACCAAGATCTAGTCAGGGCACATATCATTCTTTGCCCCGCCACGTCTGAGACCGGCCCTGAACATCCACCGCATACCAGTCCGGCGACCCTCGCCTTACTAAACGAGGTGTTGGAACGAATCCAGATGATGGCTATTTGGGAGGACTCACCCTCGACTTGCGTTCAATAGCCCTTTGAGGTAAATTTCAAGGAATTTTATGACCCACCACCCACTTAGTGGCCACAGTCGAAAACTTAACCGACATGTTGGATTATACTGCGGAAAATACCGGATACATGGACGAGGATAGCGGAGCCACGACTAACATTGACGCTGCTCCCCCCGTCACCGGCCGCTAGACGGCCAGGTCCACCTACGATGTCTACATGGTGGGCACTCCAAAAGATGACGCCACTCCCGGGAAGAACAACGGCAGGCCCAGTGACAAGCCACCGAAATGCCGCAGACAGCATCGCCGCTCCAAGGAGTGTTGAAGCCATGCGAGCAACACATACACTGGAGAAAATGCCACCCTGGATAATGCGGACGACCTCAGCGATCCCGGCGCTGACGAACAGCCACAAAATGACCACAAGGAGCACGAGGACGCACTGAATCTTGAACACCTTGATGACTCCGAAGACAACAACTACCTCCCCCCTCCCGAAGAGGAGGTTAGTTTGGGCGACGAGGATTTCATCGTCCCAGAAGACCCACTAGATCAAGAGCGGTTTAAACGACAGCTAATTGCCACCGCGTGAAGCCTGAAGAAGCAGCGACAGAAGATAAAGGCCGAGCAGTATACCCTCAATGATAGGTGGACCAAGGTCCTAGTCACAGAAGAAGAGCATGGCCACACACAGCAGGCCAAAAGCTACCCTATGCGAAGGCTACTGCCACGATTTGATGACGAGGCCATAAAGCTAGCGCCTGCAAGGCACACTCAGGCAGACCAGCCGGACTGCCCCCTCGAGGACAGGATAGGACAACTGATAAAGCCGAACCGCCTCCCGACCCACCCCGTCATCAAGGCTAGGAGCAGTACGACCAGTCTACGAATATGACCTACGACGCGACTTAGACGCTCGGGCAGGTTGGACAAGGTCCATTTACGGACCCAGAGATGACACCCCCCCGTGCTACTTCTTGAGCTTGCGTTGGTTTTTTCCTTGAAGAGGAAAGGGTGATGCAGCACAGTAGAGATAAGTATTTCCCTCAGTTAAGAACCAAGGTATCAATCCAGTAGGAGAAACGCGCAAGTCCCCAATAGATGCACCTACACAAACAATCAAACACTTGCACCCAATGCGATAAAGGGGTTGTCAATCCCTTCACGGTCACTTGCAAAGGTGAGATTTGATAGAGATAGATAACACTAAATAAAATATAACTAAATATTTTTGGGCTTTTTTGGTTTATAGATTTGAACATAAAAGATTGCAAAATAGTATATTGGAAGCAAATATGATGGAAAATAGACCGAGGGCCATAGGTTTCACTAGAGGCTTCTCTCATGAAGGCAAATAATACGGTGGGTGAACAAATTACTGTCGAGAAATTGATAGAAAAGCGCAAAGTTATGACGATATCTAAGGCAATGATTATGCATGTAGGCATCACGCCTGTGTCAAGTAGATTGACTCCTGCCTGCATCTACTACTATTACTCCACACATCGACCACTATCCAGCATGCATCTAGAGTATTAAGTTCATAAAGAATCGAGTAACGCCTTAAGTAAGATGACATGATGTAGAGGAATAAACTCAAGCAATATGATAAAAACACCATCTTTTTATCCTCGATGGCAAAAATTTAATACGGGTCTCGCTACCCCTACTATGTCACTAGGTGAAATCACGCAAGATTGGACCCAAAGCTAAGCACCTCTCCCGTTGCAAGAAAAACCAATCTAGTTGGCCAAACCAAACCGATAATTCGAAGAGAAACACAAAGATACCAAATCAGGCATATAAGAATTCAGAGAAGATTCAAATAATATTCATAGATAAGCTAACCATAAATCCACAATTCATCGGATCTCGACAAACACACTGCAAAACAAGATTACATCAGATAGATCTCCAAGAACATCGAGGAGACCATGGTATTGAGAATCAAAGAGAGAGAAGAATCCATCTAGATACTAGCTATGGACCTGTAGGTCCGAGGTAAACTACTCATGCTTCATCGGAAGGGCAATAGAGTTGATGTAGATGCCCTCCATGATCGAATCCCCCCCTGGCAGGATGCCGGAAAAGGCCCCAAGATGGGATCTCACGGGAACAGAAGGTTGCGGCGATGGAAAAGTATTTTTGTGGCTGGCTCTGAGGGTTTTGGAATATATGTGAATATATAGGACGAAAAAGTAGGTTAGGGGACTCCCGAGGGGGCCACAAGGCAGGGGGCGCACCCCCCTAGGGCACGCCCTCCACCCTTCCACCGCCTCGTGGGTCTTCTAGCTTGGACTCTAAGTCTTCTGGGTGTCTTCTGGTCCAATAAAAATCATCATAAACTTTTATTCCGTTTGGACTCTGTTTGATATTCCTTTTCTGTGAAACTCAAAAACAAGGAAAAATAGAAACTGGCACTGGGCTCTAGGTTAATAGGTTAGTCCCAAAAATAATATAAAATAGCATAATAATGCATATAAAACATCCAAAACAGATAATGTAATAACATGGAACAATCAAAAATTATAGATACGTTGGAGATGTATCACCCCGCTAGATGGGATGGGTACAAAGCCTGGTTAGATAGACATAATGGAGCTCGGGAACAGCAACGAGCCCGGATGGCAAATGATCTCTGGTGTGACATAGTGCGAGTTAGGGGCACTGCTCACCCTCTGTGCTTCACAGACGAGGTCATGCAACACCAATTTCTAGAAGGATTCAAACCTATTAATATTGAGCACTACGACGGGACAACAGATTTGGTTGTATGGATTGAAGATTTCCTGTTGCACATTCACATGGCACGAGGGGATGACCGTCATGCCATGAAGTACCTACCATTGAAGCTCAAGGGTCCGGCTCAACACTGGTTAAACAACCTCCCCGAAGACTCCATAGAATGTTGGGAGGAGCTCGAGGACGCCTTTCGAGCTAACTTTCAGGGCACTTAAGTTCGGCCCCCGGACGCTGATGACTTGAGCCATGTAATCCAATAGCCCGGTGAGTCAGCCCGACAATTCTAGAACCGGTTTTTGACCAAGAAGAACCAAATCATTGACTGTCCGGACGCCGAAGCTATAGCTGCCTTTAGGCATAATATTTGGGATGAATGGCTAGCACGCCAGCTTGGCCAAGACAAGCCAAAAGCGATGACGGCGCTCACCTCCCTGATGACCCACTTCTACATCGGAGAGGATAGTTGGCTGGCTCATTGGAGCACCAACCCCGACACCCGCGGCACCTCTGAAGTTCAGGACGGGAATGGGAAGCCACGAAGGAACAAAACCAAATACCGCCATAATGATAGTGAAATTGACGAAATGGTAGTCCATGTCGGATTTTGTAACCCGAAGTACGGGTCACGGAAAAAGCCTTCTAAAGGAAACCAGGACATCCTTACTAAGCTGGACGCAATCCTGGACAGGCCCTGCCAGATTCATGGAACCGCCAAAAAGCCCGCCAACCACACCAACCGCAATTGTTGGGTGATAAAGCAGGCCGGCAAACTTACAGCCGAAGACTGGGGCAAAAGCCCATGAAGCGAGGACGACAATGAGGCCCCCAGGCCAAATAGTGGAGGTCCAAAACCCTTCCCTTCTAAGATCAAGACGGTGAACATGATCTACGCCACCAATATACCAAGGAAGGAGAGGAAGCGCGCGCTGCGGGATGTGTATGGCGTCGAGCCCGTAGCGCCAAAGTTCAACCCATGGTTAGCTTGCCTGATCACCTTCTATCGAAGGGACCATCCGACCAGTATC
Source organism: Triticum aestivum (assembly GCF_018294505.1). NCBI lineage: Eukaryota > Viridiplantae > Streptophyta > Magnoliopsida > Poales > Poaceae > Triticum > Triticum aestivum. Next base: position 279,379,175 of record NC_057807.1, read on the forward strand.
CGTCATGGAGGATCAGCGGCCCTGGTACTTGACCCCATTTTCAATGGGTACCGCCTCACGAGAGTCCTAATGGACGAAGGTAGTAGCCTCAATCTGATTTACGCAGACACAATGAGGAAAATGGGGATCGATCCGTCAAGGATCAAACCCAGTAGCACCACCTTCAAGGGGGTTATTCCAGGCATAGAGGCCTGCTGCTCAGGCATAATAACTTTGGAGGTGGTATTCAGCTCACTGGACAACTCCCGAAGCAAAGACTTAATCTTCAACATCGCCCATTCCGCAGTGGCTATCACGCCCTCCTTGGTCGAACGGTGTTCGCTAAATTCAACTCCGTCCCACATTACGCATACCTCAATCTGAAGATGCCTGGTCCCGTGGGCGTCATAACGATCAATGGCAACACGAAGCGTTCACTACGGACTAAGGAACACACTGCGGCCCTAACAGCCAAAGACTGTCTGTGCAACAAACCCTGGTGTATGTTGCCCACACTGTACACAGGCACAGGGGCAAGGTTACAACATCCAAGACAAGGACACGCTAAGGATATAGCTCGTTGAGGAATCAAAGGGCGGATCAAGAAACCAAGATAAGCCAAAGAAGCAAGATCTCACTAAGGAAAAGCCTCCCTTGTTGAGCAGGCGAGCCCGGTCAGGTCGAGGCCGCACCGAAGACAAGTCTCAAGACTCCCCCGGCAGGCTTGCCGGGGACGCCGAGGGCGCCACCTCGCCAAGGCTCCACTGCCCCACCTCATAGTGACTCAAGTCACTCATCAGTGCAGTGTCGAGCCCCCAAGTGACTAAGTGGCTCTCATTTGGCATGTGGCAGCCATTTTTTTGAGGAAGATCGCCCCTAAGTGACATCTATCCAGAGGTGTGTCACACAGACATGCGAGAATGTGGTTGAATAGCACAACAAGGCTTGCCGCACTACACCGTGATGTGACACTAAGCAGTGCATTTAATGCACCCTGTCCTGTCTGTAGAGTTGGGTATGAAAGCACTATGGCTATCTAATCACTGGATAATGATTGTTTTGCGATTGTAGTAACCCCTTGACCTATAAAAGGATGGATGTGGCAACCTTAGAGAGGATTCAGGCCTTTGCACACTCATACGCGCGTAGCTACTCTTGTCCCAGGGGGACCTTGCCGGGCTTGAGCGATGTGTCTCCACCATGGTCCTTTCATCAATCCACCAAAACAGGAGTAGGGCTTTACGCCTCGCGGCGGCCCGAACCTGGGTAAAAAACTACCCGTGTCACCATTGCCGTGCTGCTCTACCGCCTCCGCTCTTTGTGCAATGCGCCCTTCCCCCTTGCCAAACCACAAGGGGCAGATGGCCCCATAGGTGGCCGTGTTGAACCACGACATCTTTGGCGCGCCAGGTAGGGGGAAGTGCCTGTGCGAAGACAAAGTCATAAGTGGCACGTCCATCTTCATCATTGTCTTCTTCATCGACGGCTTCAGCGCCCAAGAAAAAGTCTGGCGCTTCAGCTCACCCATCCACCTCGAAGGCCCCCTCGCATGCAGCTACTGATTCCATGGGGCTACGAGGGTGCATGGGAACGTGGAAGCCACGAGGAATGTGACTGGCGCAGGCGACACCATCACCGTTCCCCCTGTGGCCAAAGCAGGAGCAGGAGGCGTCGGAGGAGGGCGACATCAACAGCACCCTAGCGGCCAAGCTCCACAAGGTACGAGTGGGGAGAATATTCTGTCTCCACCTCTCCACCTCACCGAAGGACACAACCGTAGCGATGCCACTCTCTCTGGTGCAAATCATAATCTTCTAGCTGCCCCTGCAGCGGGTGCAGCTACGAGGCCCATGCCATCCCCAGGGCAAGTTAACCAAGACGATGTGCCGAATGGGGTCGTCAATCCCCAAGCGCATCCACCTCATCACCATGCCACCCTGGGGACCGGTTCGTAGCAACGAGAACACGATGCCCCCACTACTCGCACCATCAGAAATCGGGCGATGCCACGATCTGCATCAACATCTATGCCAAGCACTGCTTCGGAAGCCATGGCATGAGCCCAGCTCCTGTTGATATTCCCACCAGCGTCCGATCAAATGGATGAATGGAGAGCCACCATTCAGAGCCTGATTGGTTTCGCTGAGGCGCGCGGGGGAGGGGGGTCACCGTGGGCAGGCCTGCCACGGCCTCCATCGGTAGCAACAACGGCCCAAGCCGCTGGTCGTACCGGGGGGCACTCCAACGGTGCAGTCCCCTCCACGGCAGCCAACACAGGGCCGCAGCCAGAACTACACGACCAAGAACCCGATGATGTGTCGATGGCTTTGTCTGATCCTCGAGCCCGTCGAGACCAGTGACAGGTCCTGGAAGACAGGCGGAGGGAAGATATGCGTGTCATGATAGAACGACGCCATGAAACCCACCGCTAGTCCAATAGGTGCAATGGCCCCGACGTCGACGAGCCCGTGCCCGGTGGGAACGGGTACCTGCCTTTCGAAGTTGGGTGTCCCGCCTTCACCCATGAGCTACGGCAAGTCCGTTGGCCATCTGCCCATATGTTCAAGCCAGAGATACTAGGAAAATATGATGGAAGATTGAACCCGACAGAGTTCTTGAGCATTTACACCATCGCCGTTCAAGCTACCGGAGGGAGAGATGAAAATGTATTCGCCAACTACTTCCCTTTGGCACTCAAGCCAAACGTGAGGTCGTGGCTGATGCACTTGCCGGAGGACTCCATCTCGACCTAGTCTGACCTATGCAATGAGTTTGTTGGCACCTTCACTGGCGGCCATCAAGAACCAGAGCGTCCCAGTGCAAATCCTCCCATAGAAGGAGGAGCGAGTTTACGGAAGTACATGCCTGATACGTCTCCAACGTATCTATAATTTTTGATTGTTCCATGCTATTATATTATTTATCTTGGATGTTTTATATGCATTTATATGCTATTTTATATGATTTTTAGGACTAACCTATTAACCTAGAGCCCAGTGCCAGTTTCTGTTTTTTCCTTGTTTTCGAGTTTTACAGAATAGGAATACCAAACAGAGTCCAATTGACGTGCCAATTTTTGATGATTTTTTATGGACCAAAAGAAGCCCCCGAAGTAAAAGAGTTGGGCCAGAAGAGACCCGAGCCATCCACGAGGGTGGAGGGCGTGCCCTACCCCCAGGGCGCGCCCCCCTATCTCGTGGATGACTCAGAGACCCCCCTGACGTGAGAACGACGCCAAAAATTTCTATAAATACAGAAACCCCTGAAAAGAAACCTAGATCGGGAGTTCCGCTGCTGCAAGCCTCTGTAGCCACCAAAAACCAATCGGGACCCTTTTTAGACACCCTTCCGCAGGGGGGATCCAACACCGGTGGCCATCTTCATGATCCAGGCGCTCTCCATGACGAGGAGGGAGTAGTCCACCCTCGGGGTTGAGGGTATATACCAGTAGCTATATGTTTGATCTCTCTCTCTCTCTCTCTCTCTCTCTCTCTCTCTCGTGTTCTTGATTTGGCACGATCTTGATGTACCGCGAGCTTTGCTATTATAGTTGGATCTTATGATGTTTCTTCCCCTATACAATTTACCATTGGGTGTGTTGGGGACACAAGAGACTCTTTGTTATTTGGTTGAAGGGTTGTTTGATAGATACTATCTTCATCCTACGCCTTTGATGGATTGATAAACCTTAGGTCATCCACTTGAGGGAAATTTGCTGCTGTCCTACAAACCTCTGCACTTGGAGGCCCAACAACGTCTACAAGAAGAAGGTTGTGTAGTAGACATCAAGCTCTTTTCTGGCGCCGTTGCCGGGGAGGTTAGTGCTTGAAGGTATATCTTTAGATCTTGCAATCAAATCTTTCTGTTTCTTGTTTTATCACTAGTTTAGTCTATATTAGAAAACAGAAAAAAATGGAATTGAGGTTGCCTCATATGCTTCATCTTTTTAATGTGTTTCGTGAAAATGATGGAAAGGAAAATTGTGCCAAAGTGTTAGAAGAAGAATGCATTAAAATGTTTGACACTAAATATTCGAATGATGAGCATGATTGCAATGTTGTTAGTATGAATTCCTTGAATATCCATGATGCTAATGATATGCAAAGCTACAAGCTTGGGGATGCTATGTTTGATGAATATGATACTTTTAGTCCCCCAAGTTTTGATGAGAAAATATATTATGATGATAGCATGCCTCCTATTTATGATGATTATTGTGATGACATGTATGCTATGAAGAATAATGATAACCATGAAACTTGTCATCTTGATTTTAATTTTCAATTGGATTATGCCTCACATGATAGTTATTTTGTTGAGTTTGCTCCCACTATTATTCATGAGAAGAAAGTTTCTTATGCGGTGAGTAATAAAAATTCTATGCTTATGCATCATGAAAAGAGTGCTTTATGTGATGGTTATATTGTTGAATTCATTCATGATGCTACTGAAAATTATTATGAGGAAGGAATATATGCTTGTAGGAAGTTTAGTAATATCAAGTTCCCTCTCTATGTGTTGAAAATCTTGAAGCTATGCTTGTTTTGCTTTCCTATGCTAGTTGATTCTTGTTCCCATAAGTTGTTTGCTAACAAAATCCCTAGGCATAGGAAGTGGGTTAGACTTAAATGTGCTAATCATATTATTCATGATGCTCCCGTTATGTTTCAATTCTTATCTTTCCTGTGAGCATCATTGGAATCATCATGCCTAGCTAGAAAGGCATTAAAGAAAAGTGCTTGTTGGGAGACAACCCAATATTTACCCCTACTGTTTTTGTGTACACATGATTAAGCTACTGTATTAATCATGTTTTATAGCTTTTGTTTCAATAAAGTGCCAAGTAGAACCTTTGGTAAGACTTGGGGTGAAAGTGCGATCTTGCTGTAAAAAAACAGACACATTGCACTCACGAGAATAATTGTAAATTTTAACAGAAAAGTGATTTTAAGTTGATACTTTTTGAAGAAGATTAATAGATAAATTCCTCACGTCCACCTATTTATTTCATAATTTTTGGAGTTACATAAGTATTTGGTAGTTACATATTACTACAGACTGTCTTGTTTTTGACAGATTCTGTTTTCTATGTATTGTTTGCTTATTTTGATGAATCTATGAGTAGTATCGGAGGGTATGAACCATAGAGAAGTTGGAATACAGTAGATATTACACCAATATGAATTTAGAATGAGTTCACAACAATACCAAAAGTGGTGATTTATTTTCTTATACTAACGGAGCTTACGAGTTTTCTGTTGAGTTTTGTGTTGTGAAGTTTTCAAGTTTTGGGTAAAGATTCGATGGACTATGGAATAAGGAGTGGTAAGAGCCTAAGCTTGGGGATGCCCAAGGCACCCCAAGGTAATATTCAAGGACAACCAAGAGCCTAAGCTTGGGGATGCCCCGGATGGCATCCCCTCTTTTGTCTTCGTTCATCGGTACCTTACTCGGAGCTATATTTTTATTCACCACATGATATGTGTTTTACTTGGAGGGTCGTGTCATTTTATTTTGTTTTGCTTGCTATTTGAATAAAATACCAAGGTCTGAAATTATTAAATTTTAGAGAGTCTTCACATAGTTACACAATTATTCAACTACTCATTGATCTTCACTTATATCTTTTGGAGTAGTTTGTCATTTGCTCTAGTGCTTCACTTATATCTTTTTAGAGCACGACGGTGGTTTTATTTTGACGAAATTTATGAACTCTCATGCTTCACTTATATTATTTTGAGAGTCTTTTAGAACAGAATGGTAATTTTATTTGGTTATAAAATTAGTCCTAATATGATAGGCATCCAAGAGGGATATAATAAAAACTCTCATATAAAGTGCATTGAATACTATGAGAAGTTTGATTCTTTATGATTGTTTTGAGATATGAAGATGGTGATATTAGAGTCATGCTAGTGGAGTAGTTGTCAATTTGAGAGATACTTGTGTTAAGGTTTGTGATTCCCGTAGCATGCACGTATGGTGAACCATTATCTGCTGAAGTTGGAGCATGATTTATTTATTGATTGTCTTCCTTATGAGTGGAGGTCGGGATCGCGCGATGGTTAACTCCTAGCAACCCTTCCCCTAGGAGCATGCGTGTAGTGCTTGGTTTCGATGACTTATAGATTTTTGCAATAAGTATGTGAGTTCTTTATGAGTAATGTTGAGTCCATGGATTATACGCACTCTCGCCCTTCCACCATTGCTAGCCTCTCTTGTACCGCACAACTTTTGCTGGTACCATACACCCACCATATACCTTCCTCAAAACAGCCACCATACCTACCTATTATGGCATTTCCATACCATTCCGAGATATATTGCCATGCAACTTTCCACCGTTCTGTTTATTATGACATGCTCCATCATTGTCATATTGCTTTGCATGATCATGTAGTTGACATCGTATTTGTGACAAAGCCACCGTTCATAATTCTTTCATACATGTCACTCTTGATTCATTGCACATCCGAGTACATCACCGGAGGCATTCATATAGAGTCATACTTTGTTCTAAGTATCGAGTTCTAATTCTTGAGTTGTAAGTAAATAAAAGTGTGATGATCATCATTATTAGAGCATTGTCCCAGTGAGGAAAGGATGACGGAGACTATGATTCCCCCACAAGTCGGGATGAGACTCCGGACGAAGAATAAAAAAAGAAAAAAAAAGAAAAAAGAGGCCAAAAAAAGGGAGAAGGCCCAAATTTAAAAGAAAAAGAGAAAAAGAGAGAAGGGGCAATGCTACTATCCTTTTATCACACTTGTGCTTCAAAGTAGCACCATGATCTTCATGATAGAGAGTCTCCTATGTTGTCACTTTCATATACTAGTGGGAATTTTCATTATAAGAACTTGGCTTGTATATTCCAATGATGGGCTTCCTCAAAATGCCCTAGGTCTTCGTGAGCAAGCGAGTTGGATGCAGACCCACTTAGTTTCTTTTTGAGCTTTCATACACTTATAGCTCTAGTGCATCCGTTGCATGGCAATCCCTACTCACTCACATTGATATCTATTGATGGGCATCTCCATAGCCCGTTGATATGCCTAGTTGATGTGAGACTATCTTCCTCCTTTTTTGTCTTCTCCACAACCACCATTCTATTCCACCTATAGTGCTATGTCCATGGCTCACGCTCATATATTGTGTGAAAGTTGAAAATGTTTGAGAATACTAAAGTATGAAACAATTGCTTGGCTGAAACTGGGGTTGTGCATGATTTAAATATTTTGTGTGATGAAGATGGAGCATAGCCAGACTATATGATTTTGTAGGGATAGCTTTCTTTGGCCATGTTATTTTGAGAAGACATAATTGCCTTGTTAGTATGCTAGAAGTACTATTGTTTTTATGTCAATATTAAACTTTTGTTTTGAATCTTATGGATCTGAATATTCTTGCCACAATAGAGAAGATTATATGGATAAATATGTTAGGTAGCATTCCACATCAAAAATTCTGTTTTTATCATTTACCTACTCGAGGACGAGCAGGAATTAAGCTTGGGGATGCTTGATACGTCTCCAACGTATCTATAATTTTTGATTATTCCATGCTATTATATTATCTATCTTGGATGTTTTATATGCTATTTTATATGATTTTTGGGACTAACCTATTAACCTAGAGCCCAGTGCCAGTTTCTGTTTTTTCCTTGTTTTTTAGTTTTACAGAAAAGGAATACCAAGCGGAGTCCAATTGATGTGCCAATTTTTGATGATTTTTTATGGACCAAAAGAAGCCCCTGAAGTAAAAGAGTTGGGCCAGAAGAGACCCGAGCCCCCTGGGCGCGCCCCTATCTCGTGGATGACTCGGAGACCCCCCTGACGTGAGACCGATGCCAGAAATTCCTATAAATACAGAAACCTTCGAAAACAAACCTAGATCAGGAGTTCCACTACCGCAAGCCTCTATAGCCACCAAAAACCAACCGGGACCCTGTTTCGGCACCCTGCCGGAGGAGGGAGTAGTTCACCCTCGGGGCTGAGGGTATGTACCAGTAGCTATGTGTTTATCTCTCTCTCTCTCTCGTGTTCTTGATTTGGCACGATCTTTATGTACCACGAGCTTTGCTATTATAGTTGGATCTTATGATAGTTCTCCCCCTCTACCTTCTTGTAATGGATTGAGTTTTCCCTTTGACGTTATCTTCTCGGATTGAGTCTTTAAGGATTTGAGAACACTTGATGTATGTCTTGCATGTGCTTATCTGTGGTGACAATGGGATATCACGTGATTCACTTGATGTATGTTTTGGTGATCAACTTGTGGGTTCCGTGACCTTGTGAACTTATGCATAGGGGTTGGCACACGTTTTCGTCTTGACTCTTCGGTAGAAACTTTGGGGCACTCTATGAAGTACTTTGTGTTGGTTTGAATAGATGAATCTGAGATTGTGTGATGCATATCGTATAATCACACCCACAGATACTTGAGGTGACATTGGAGTATCTAGGTGACATTAGGGTTTTGGTTGATGTGTGTCTTAAGGTGTTATTTTACTATGAGCTCTAGGAATGTTTGTGACATTTATAGAAATACCCCATGGATTGATCGGAAAGAATAACTTTGAGGCGGTTTCGTACCCTATAATAATCTCTTCGTTTGTTCTCTGCTATTAGTGACTTTGGAGTGACTCTTTGTTGGGATTGTTATATGATCTAATTATGTTATAATTGTTGGGAGAACTTGCACTAGTGAAAGTATGAACCCCAGGCCTTGTTTCGAAGCATTGGAATACCGTTTTAGCTCACTTTTGTTACTTGCTACCTTGCTGTTTTTATAATTTCAGATTACAAAAACCTATATCTGCCATCCATATTGCACTTGTATCACCATCTCTTCGCCAAACTAGTGCACCTATACAATTTACCATTGTATTGGGTGTGTTGGGGACACAAGAGACTCTTTGTTATTTGGTTGCATGGTTGTTTGAGAGAGACCATCTTCATCCTTTGCCTCCCACGGATTGATAAACCTTACGTCATCCACTCGAGGGAAATTTGCTACTGTCCTACAAACATCTGCACTTGGAGGCCCAACAACGTCTACAAGAAGAAGGTTGTGTAGTAGACATCAATGCCGAGGTTTAGCCGGGTGCATAGGAACATTCCAGACATTCACCCGGTAACTGTGATTACTGTGTTCCAGTCTAGCGTACGCAACCGTAGGATATGTTCCAAGATGAACATCCGATTGCCCAAGACTGTGAATGAGTTGTACACTTTGGCAGATAAGTGTGCCCGAATAGAGGAGGGGAGGTGACTCCCCGTAGAAGAAGGGGCATCGACGTCGACTTAGAAGACGACGACAATGCTACCGATCAGAAGAAGAAGAATAAGAAATGCAACAAGAAGTGCAAGGAGAAAACAATTATGTCTGTCGAAGGATCAGGTGTCCCTAGTACCGACAAGAAGGCGAAGACCGAAGCTCTCGGCTAGGAGGTTGTCGCGTGCGCTGACTGCCGGGAAGCTGCAACGGCTGAGAAGGCTAGGAAAGCTGACAGGTCGTACTGCAAGATCCATCTGACCAAAGACCATGATCTCCAAGAGTGTCACCAAGTCGAGCAACTCGTCAAGAAGCAGAAGGCTGAGTATGGGAAGCATGACAAAGAGAGAGATCAAGATGGCGTTGGTGGGAAGGGCCGAGGTTGCAGAGGAGGCCTCCCCGGCAAGGTCCATCAGCATCAAGGGAAACCTGCTAGAGGCCATGACAAGAAGGAATGTGATGACAAGAGCGATGAAGGGGATGAAGAGGAAACCAGTGAGTAGGAGTTTCAAAAGGCCACTAACGCCCTGTGCATTGACGGAGGTGCATCCTTGCACTCCTCTCACCACTAGCTTAAATAGTGGGCGCGCGAGGTCAATGCTATGGAGCCAGCGGCAGAATCTCGGAAACCGCTCAAGTGGCCCCGCACGCCCATCATCTTTGATGAAGAGGACCACCCTGACCAAACCACCGCGGTAGGGTGCTTGCCATTGTTGGTTTCACCAATGATTCGCAACCTCAAGGTCAAAAAGATGTTGGTTGATGGTGGGGCTAGGTTGAATCTGATTTCCCCCAAGGTGCTCGACAAGCTTTAGATAACAGATGAAGAGCTCAAGGTTACTAGTACTTTCTAATGGATCAACCCCGGCAAGAGTCGTCCTAAGGGAAGATTACACTACCGGTAACATTCGAAGGAGAGGTGAACTACCGAACTGAGAGGGTTTTGTTTGATGTGGTTGACCCCCCTGCCTGTGGCACCCCGGCTCAGAGAGATTGGAACACCCCGTATTCCCGCCCAGAGACCGAGGAGAAGTCTTCTGGAATACGACACTGCTTGGCATAGAACAAATCAGCTCTTGATACAAGAATATTAATAAAAAGGTCTGATGTTACAAAGGATCACATCAGCACGGCGACACTATGCTTGCGATACTATGCTTTCTCTATGCTAGCAGCAGAACAACTCATAGCAGCAGAACAACAACGAAGGTGATGAACACCACTCTGCAGGAACTCTGGCTGGGATACGATCAAGCTTGCACACGCGGTAACCTCGACAAGCAATCAATCAATCATGACATCACCTGCAATCTGGCATGACACGCCATGTCAGTACATTGAATGTACTTGCAAGATCACAACAACCAAAGGCATCAAGGCAAGACAATAACATAGCATTAACAGGTTAAGTTGTCAACAACTATTATCATGAGAAAGCAACTATTAATCATGATATTACTATAATTAATGTTGAACCAACATCTCGGATCTCAAGAACCATCTCACTCTTGGCTATCCGGCCAAGCAATAAATCATCTCGATCACCTCGTGATCAATGCCTCCACGTGATCACCGCATGACCACATCACAAACTGAATGATCATCCTCGAGATCATCCCAACATCATCATCAACATCCTGCCAGACTGCTACTGCTCACAATATCAACATATAAGTCACCTAAAAGGCATTCTATCATGTGAGTGTTGATCAAACGGTGTGACCTAGTACGAACTTGTGCCCATGACCGAGGACACGGCTATCGATAGGTTAAACACACACTCTGCAGAGGTTAGCACACTGTACCCACATCACAGAACCCATGGCCTCTTGCTCCCATTCGGGTGGACCAATGACGTCCCGACAAAACTGATCTACTACCAGGACACTCCCCCGACCACTCTGACCAACACCCCCTTTGGGTTCAGTCCTGGGTGGCCCCGATGTCAACTCGTGACATCCAACGGCCACCACCGTGACAAAACAAAAATGGCCCCAAACAGGGACAAGAGATCTCAATACCAACCATGGGAACATAAGGCTTGTGTCCGCCTACCTAATCAGGGTAGAGCGCGCCCATAACCTTCCCTAGTCAGAGGCACTGGCGAGAGGCATGACAATAGACCGCATTAGGGACGCCTTCTCATAGAGGCAAATGTGGTTGCACTGGAAAAGCCCGGTTCGGTGGCACCTCACCAACTTAATGACAGAATTTATCGCCAAGCTAGATCTAATATTACTGATACTCCGATATCATATATCCACCTGTAATCGAAGTCATAGCAATATCTAACAAATAATCTAAACCATCACATATCCATAACATAATCTCCGAGGATAACAACATACTAAGAGCACGTTGAATCCAAGAACAATAATACTACAACTCCAATAGCAAGAACAAGCTATCCAGCTAAGAACCACATGCAAGCATAATCCCTGAAATAATACTCCAAAGCAACATAACCACTATCATCATGATGAAAATAGTACTAGCCACTAACAATCCAATGGAAACATGACATCCACCATCTGCAAGCATAAATCCTAGTAATCCAAACGGTAGCATGGTGATATGTCTCCAACGTATCTATAATTTTTGATTGTTCCATGCTATTATATTACCCATTGGATGTTTGTGGGCTTTACTTTACACTTTTATATCATTTTTGGGACTAACATACTAATCGGAGGCCCAACCCGAATTGCTGTCTTTTTGCCTATTTCAGTGTTTTGAAGAAAAGGAATATCAAACGGAGTCCAAACGGAATGAAACCTTCAGGAGCGATCTTTTTGGAACAAACGTGATCCAGAGGACTTGGAGTGGAAGTCAAGAAACAAAGGAGGCGGCCATGATGGTGCCCGGTGTGCCCCCTACAGGTGGGTGCCCCCCACCCTCATGGGCCCCTCGGGCGTCCACCGACCTACTTCTTCCTCCTACATATACCCATGTACCCCGAAAACATAAGAGGCGACCACGAAAAGCTATTTCCACCGCCGTAACCTTCTGTATCCGCGAGATCCCATCTTGGAGCTTCGACGGCGCTCCGCCGGAGGGGGAATCGACCATGGAGGGCTTCTACATCAACACCATAGCCTCTTCGATGAGTTGTGAGTAGTTTACCACAGATCTTCGGGTCCATAGTTATTAGCTAGATTGATTCTTCTCTCTCTTTGAATCTCAATTCAAAGTTCTCCTTGATCTTCTTGGAGATCTATTCGATGTAACTCTTTTTGCAGTGTGTTTGTCGAGATCCGATGAATTGTGGGTTTATGATCAAGTTTATCTATGAGAAATATTTGAATCTCCTCTAAATTCTTTTATGTATGATTAAGTTATCTTTGCAAGTCTCTTCGAATTATCAGTTTGGTTTGGCCTACTAGATTGATCTTTCTTGCAATGGGAGAAGTGCTTAGCTTTGGGTTCAATCTTGCGGTGTCCTTTCCCAATGACAGCAGGGGCAGCAAGGCACATATTGTATTGTTGCCATCGAGGATAAAAAGATGGGGTTTATATCATATTGCATGAGTTTAACTATCCCTCTACATCATGTCATCTTTCTTAATGCGTTACTCTGTTCTTTATGAACTTATGACTCTAGATGCATGCTGGATAGCGGTCGATGTGTGGAGTAATAGTAGAAGATGCAGGCAGCAGTCGGTCTACTTGTCACGGATGTGATGCCTATATACATGATCATACCTAGATAATCTCATAATTATTCGCTTTTCTATCAGTTGCTCGATAGTAATTTGTTCACCCATCGTAATACTTATGCTATCTTGAGAGAAGCCACTAGTGAAACCTATGGCCCCCGAGTCTATCTCTTATCATATAAGCTTTCAATCTACTTTTATTTGCATCTTTTACTTTTCCAATCTATATCATAAAAATACCAAAAATATTTATCTTATCATATTATCTCTATCAGATCTCACTTTCGCAAGTGGCCGTGAAGGGATTGACAACTCATTTATTGCATTGGTTGCGAGTTCTTGTTTGTTTGTGTAGGTGCGTGGGAATTTTTAGGAGCCTCCTACTGGATTGATACCTTGGTTCTCAAAAACCGAGGGAAATACTTACGCTACTATTGCTGCATCACCCTTTCCTCTTCAAGGAAAACCAACGCAAGCTCAAGACGTAGCAAGAAGGATTTCTGGCGCCGTTGCCGGGGAGGCTTCCACCAAGTCAAGTCAAGACATACAAAGTACCCATCACGAACTCATCTCCCTCGCATTACATTATTTGCCATTTGCCTCTCGTTTTCGTCTCCCCCACTTCACCCTTGCCGTCTTATTCACCCTTCTTCTGTTCGTCTTTTCATTTGCTTTGATGTCTTACTTGGCTCATTTGGTCGTTTAGTTGGAATAGTTGTTGCTAAACAGAGAAGCTAAGATCTATGGATCCTCATTCGCTTGCTAATCTTTTTAAGAGATCCAATTATGATGAACCAATTGCTAGTGAGTTTTGTGCACTAGATTATGTTTATGAAGCTTTGCTTGAAATTCGTGAATCTGAAAATTATAATGAAGAAATTTATGAAGAGATTCACGATAACTCTTTGAATAGAAAGCATGATTGCAATGATGTTACTATAAATTCTCTTGATGCCAGTTGTGCTAATAATATGCAAAACCCTAACCTTGGGGATGCTAGTTTTGCTATGTCTACTACTTGTTGCAATGATCATGATTGGGTGATTCTTCTTTTGATCTTGAAAACTTATTTAACCCCCATGATGAATATGAGATCGATAATTGTGTTTGCAATATTATTGAAAGTGGGTTTGGAAGAGTGTCAACTTTAGATCCCACATATTTGGATTTTGATCAATCTTATGAAATTTTAGATAAAAGTGGGCTTGGAGAGGTCATGACTTTAGTTAATGTTAATCCAACTATTTTGTTGAAAAATATTTTATGTGATAGCTATTTTGTTGAATTTTCTTATGATCCTACATGTAATTATTATGAGAGAGGAAAATATGGTTGTGTAAATTTTCATGTTACTAAATTACCTCTCTTCATGTTGAGATTGCTATCATCTCTTTGTTCTTCCTTGCATATGCTAGTTTTTGCTTGCCTTGATAATTTGTTTGCTTACAAGATGCCTATGCATAGGAATTATGTTAGACTTAAGTGTGTTTGTCACATGTTTTATTATGCTCTCTTTGTGCTTCAATTCTTGTCTTTCATGTGAGCATCATTGAAATCTCAATGCCTAGCTAAAAAGGCTTTAAAGAAAAGCGCTTGTTGGGAGACAACCCAATATTTTTCCTTGCTGTTATTTAATAAATATTTCATCTAGATTCTGTTTAGATGTGTTTTCATGTTTTAATTAGTGTTTGTGCCAAGTAGAACCTATAGGATAACCTACGGTGATAGTTAATTTGATTCTGCTGAAAAACAGAAACTTTTGCGTGCACGAAAATAATTTTAATAATTCAAATAAACGTGCTTTTGTGTTGATTCTTTTTTATGTAGATCAATAGAAAAATTGCCCAGGACTTCATATTTTTGTAGGAATTTTAGAGTTCCAGAACTATTCGAGAGTTACAGATTGCTACAGACTGTTCTGTTTTTGAGAAATTCTGTTTTTCGTGTGTTGTTTGCTTATTTTGATGCATCTATGGCTAGTATGTAAGGGTATGAACCATAGAGAAGTTGGAATACAGTAGGTTTAACACCAAAATAAATAAAGAATGAGTTCATTACAGTACCTTATGTGGTGGTTTTCTTTCTTGCACTAACAGAGCTTATGAGATTTCCTGTTGAGTTTTGTGTTGTGAAGTTTTCAAGTTTTGGGTAAAGATTTGATGGACTATGGAATAAGGAGCGCCAAGAGCCTAAGCTTGGGGATGACCATTGCACCCCAAGATATTCAAGGATAACCAAAAGCCTAAGCTTGGGGATGCCCCGGAAGGCATCCCCTCTTTCATCTTAGTCTATCGGTAACTTTACTTGGAGCTATATTTTTATTCACCACATGATATGTGTTTTGCTTGGAGCGTCTTGTATGATATTAGTCTTTTATTTTTAGTTTACCACAATCATCCTTGCTGTACACACCTTTTGGGAGAATCCCACTTGATTAGAATTTATTAGAATACTCTATGTGCTTCACTTATATCTTTTGAGCTAGATAATTTTTGCTGTAGTGCTTCACTTATATCTTTTAGAGCATGGCGGTGGCTTAATTTTGAAGAAATTGTTGATCTCTCATGCTTCACTTATATTATTTTGAGAGTCTCTTAGAACAGTATGGTATTTGCTTTGGTTATAAAATTGGTCCTAGAATGATGGGCATCCAAGTTGGGTATAATAAAAACTATCATAGAAAGTGAATTGGATGCTATGATCAATTTGATACTTTATAATTGTTTTGAGATATAAAGGTGGTAATATTAGAGTCATTCTAGTTGGGTGATTATGAATTTAAAGAATACTTGTGTTGAAGTTTGTGATTCCCTTAGCATGCACGTATGGTGAACCGCTTTGTGATGAAGTTGGAGCACAATTTTATTTATTGATTGTCTTCCTTATGAGTGGCGGTCGGGGACGAGCGATGGTTTTTTCATACCAATCTATCCCCCTAGGAGCTTGCGCGTAGTACTTTGTTTTCAATGGCTTGTAGATTTTTGCAATAAGTATATGAGTTCTTTATGACTAATGTTGAGTCCATGGATTATATGCACTCTCACCTTCCCCCATTGCTACCATCTCTTGTGCCACGCAACTTTTGCCAGTACCATACACCCACCATATACCTTCCTCAAAACAGCCACCAAACCCACCTATTATGGAATTTCCATAGCCATTTCGAGATATATTTCCATGAAACTTTCCACCATTCCGTTTATATGACACGCATCATCATTTTCATGTTGCTCTTTGCATGATCATGTAGTTGACATCGTATTTGTGGCAAGGCCACCTTCATAATTTTCATACATGTCACTCTTGATTCATTGCATATCCCTGTACACCGCCGGAGGCATTCATATAGAGTCATATCTTGTTTTAAGTATTGAGTTGTAATCTTGAGTTATGAGTAAATAAAAGTGTGATGATCTTCATTATTAGAGCATTGTCCCAGTGAGGAAAGGATGATGGAGACTATGATTCCCCCACAAGTCGGGATGAGACTACGGACTAAAAAAAGAGAGGCTAAAGAGCCCACCAAATAAAAAAAAGAGAAAGGCCAAAAGAAAAAAAAGAGGCCAAAAAAAGAAAAAAAAGAAAAAAAAGAAAAAATGAGAGAAAAAGAGAGAAGGGGCAATGTTACTATCCTTTTTACCACACTTGTGCTTCAAAGTAGCACCATGATCTTCATGATAGGGAGTCTCCTATGTTGTCACTTTCATATACTAGTGGGAATTTTTCATTATAGAACTTGGCTTGTATATTCCAATGATGGGCTTCCTCAAAATGCCCTTGGTCTTCGTGAGCAAGCGAGTTGGATGCACACCCACTTAGTTTCTTTTGTTGAGTTTTCATACATTTATAACTCTAGTGCATCCGTTGCATGGCAATCCCTACTCACTCACATTGATATCTATTAATGGGCATATCCATAGCTCGTTGATACGCCTAGTTGATGTGAGACTATCTTCTCCTCTTTTTTGTCTTCTCCACAACCATTATTCTATTCTACATATAGTGCTGTGTCCATGGCTCACGCTCATGTATTGAATTAAATTTGAAAAAGTTTGAGATTACTAAAGTATGAAACAATTGCTTGGCTTTTCATCGGGGTTGTGCATGATTAAATACTTTGTGTGATGAAGATAGAGCAACAGACAGACTATATGATTTTGTAGGGATAACTTTCTTTAGCCATGTTATTTTGAGAAGACATGATTGCTTGATTAGTATGCTTGAAGTATTACTATTTCTTATGTCGTATGAACTTTTATTTTGAATCATTTGGATCTGAACATTCATGCCACAATAAAGAAAATTACATTGAGAATTATGCTAGGTAGCATTCCGCATCAAAAATTCTGTTTTTATCATTTATCTACTAGAGGACGAGCATGAATTAAGCTTGGGGATGCTTGATATGTATCCAACGTATCTATAATTTTTGATTGTTCCATGGTATTATATTACCCGTTTTGGATGTTTGTGGGCTTTACTTTACACTTTTATATCATTTTTGGGACTAGCCTACTAACTGGAGGCCCAACCCGAATTGCTGTTTTTTTTGCCTATTTTAGTGTTTCGAAGAAAAGGAATATCAACCGGAGTCCAAATGGAATGAAACCTTCGGGAGCGATCTTTTTGGAACAAACGTGATCAAGAGGACTTGGAGTGGAAGTCAAGAAAAAAGGAGGCGGCCACGAGGGTGCCCGGTGCGCCCCCTACAGGTGGGCACGCCCCCACCCTCGTGGGCACCTCGGGCGTCCACCGACCTACTTCTTCCTCCTACATATACCCATGTACCTCGAAAACATTAGAGGCAACCACGAAAAGCTATTTCCACCGCCGTAACCTTTTGTATCCGCGAGATCCCTTCTTGGAGCCTTCGCCGGTGCTCTGCTGGAGGGGGAATCGACCACGGAGGGCTTCTACATCAACACCATAGCCTCTCTGATGAGTTGTGAGTAGTTTACCATAGACCTTTGGGTCCATAGTTATTAGCTAGATGGCTTCTTCTCTCTCTTTGATTCTCAATACAAAGTTCTCCTTGATCTTCTTGGAGATCTATTCGATGTAAGTCTTTTTACGCTGTGTTTGTCGAGTTCCGATGAATTGTGGGTTTATGATCAAGTTAATCTATGAGAAATATTTGAATCTCCTCTAAATTCTTTTATGTATGATTAAGTTATATTTGCAAGTCTCTTCGAATTATAAGTTTGGTTTGGCCTACTAGATTGATCTTTCTTGCAATGGGAGAAGTGCTTAGCTTTGGGTTCAATCTTGCGGTGTCCTTTCCCAGTGGCAGCAGGGGTAGCAAGGCACGTATTATATTGTTGCCATCGAGGATAAAAAGATGGGGTTTATATCATATTGCATGAGTTTATCCCTCTACATCATGTCATCTTTCTTAATGCGTTACTCTGTTCTTTGTGAACTAAATATTCTAGATGCATGCTGGATAGCGGTCGATGTGTGGAGTAATAGTAGTAGATGCAGGCAAGAGTCGGTCTACTTGTCATGGACGTGTTGCCTATATACATGATCATGCCTAGATAATTTCATAATTATTCGCTTTTCTATCAATTGCTCGATAGTAATTTGTTCACCCACCGTAATACTTATGCTATCTTGAGAGAAGCCACTAGTGAAACCTATGGCCACTGGGTCTATCTCTTATCATATAAGCTTTCAATCTACTTTTATTTGCATCTTTTACTTTTCCAATCTATATCGTAAAAATACCAAAAATATTTATCTTATCATATTATCTCTATCAGATCTCACTTTCGCAAGTGGCCGTGAAGGGATTGACAACCCCTTTATTGCGTTGGCTGCGAGTTCTTGTTTGTTTGTGTAGGTGCGTGGGACTTTTGAGGAGCCTCCTACTGGATTGATACCTTGGTTCTCAAAAACTGAGGGAAATACTTACGCTACTATTGCTGCATCACCCTTCCCTCTTCAAGGAAAACCAACGCAAGCTCAAGACGTAGCACATGGCAATAGCAAGATCAGAACAACTCCAAGAAATGCCATGCACAAAGTCATGTAGCTAAAGCAATATTTTAAATAATTTCAAATAAAGAAACCATGTTATTGCATTGCAGTCATGCAAGTGGAGGGTGTGGCTTGCCTGGGGTGGATGGATTCACCGGAAAGAAATGCGAGAAGCTCGTGGAAAGGATCACCGGAAAACGTTCTGTCTCATAGGGGGGCGAATAAGGGCAAGGGCATAATGGTCATTTTCAAAATGTGAAAACATCATTAAAATGATACCAATAGAAAGGGATCAACGAGACGAAGAAGTGGGCTTTGGAATCACCTGATTAGGAGTTGTGAGCAAAGAGATATAGCCAGTTGAATATCAGGGACCACTCTGTAAAAGAAGTATTCACAAAGAGGTCCCTAGCCAGCTAAAGCAGAAAGCACATTTCTGAGAATACGTTTTCAAACAAAGAAAACGTATGATCATCTGAAACTACGCCAGAGTATGCTTTCAGTAACTAAATATGTATTCCCGCAAACCCGCGTCCACTTATCCACGTCAGCGATCGTGGGGTCAACGCACGGAGGGGCTGACTGGTGGGGTCATGCGCGCTGGCGGGGCCCACCTGGTCAGGTGGAGGGGAGGGGGCGTCGTCTTCCTCTGTTGCCCAAGGTCGGCCGAGGCTGGACGAGCTCTGGCACCGTGGGTCACCGTTTGCGGCGCACAGACCACCGTTGGACTCGGGAGGCCGAGGCGGTTCGATCCAAGAAGGTGCGACCGCCGGGGAGTGCTCGGTTGAGCGGGATGCCAGCCGCGGTGGATGGCTGCTTCGGGCATCAGCTATCTTGGCGCTCCGGTCCACGAGAGAAGAAAGCGAAGCGGTGAGGAGGCTTAGGGTGCTCCGGGTGGTCTACTAGATGTGGAATAAGTAAGAGAGGAGCTCGCGGTCGCTGGAATTTAGGTCAAGGCCGACGGCGGCCAAGGCGGCCATTGGAGGGATCGAGGCGTCCTTGAGCTTGCTTGAGTGACGGGGGTGCTAATGGGAATGAGAGGGAGTGGATGGCGAGGAGAGACGCGGCCGGGGAGGCTTAAATAGCCGAGGGGGGAGGTGTCACGCTGGCGGCCACCGTTGACGCATGGGCACGCTCGTGAACTCGGCGGTAGGCGATGGGAGAGGAACAGGGGAGGGTCTCACAGGGTAGAGGAGGCCAAGGGGCACTGTGAGGAAGAAGCCAAGGCGAATAGAACCATGTCGGCCACTGTTCGCCCGTGGCCACGCGGCGGTGAGCGCCGACGAGGAAGCTGCCAGAGGGGAAGAGGGGTCCAGGGTGAATGCGATGACAAGGGGATCCTCCTAGACATGCACGGGCACGAAATAACGGCGAGAGGGGAAGGGGCTAGAGTTAGGCGATGTCCTGGACGCGACCAGAGCAAGCAGAGCGCGTGCTTAGGCAAAATGCAATGCGGTCACCACGAGACATGGCACTCACAAGAGGCAATGGGCTGACAAACCTTGTCTGGGGTGTTGGCTCTCCACCCTGGACACTATGGAAAGTGAAAGCTCGAGAGAAGAGGCTCTGTTGCTAAGTGGCGCATTGATGAAAGTTTGCTGCATCAAACTTGATCAGACCACTGTGCTCAACAAAGAATTGATTGGAGCCAAAGTTGTTGTCTAAGGTGATTATCTTAGGAAGGACTATAATCCTGTTAAGTTTGAGGAGAAATGGACCAATATAAATCATGGTTGCTTAGAAACAACAGAATTGGTCCAGAAACATGATCAAGATGGTGCACTCATAGAGTAACCACTTGAGCTCAAATTTGGCAAGGCAGCATGTTTTGGACATATAAAGATGCTGTAAAATTTTCATACCAAATGGACAAGCCAAAATGGTACTTGCTTCACAAACATCCTCTCTGTCCAAAGACTTGTATTAACATTGGTTATCAAATGGCCTAAGGAAATGATACCAAATTTGGTGGAGAGATGTTATTTGGGTACAAGGATGATCTGTTAGTTTATCAGAATTAATGAAGCAATATAAGATATACTTGCTTCACAACCTGAGAATATTGCCAGAAACAAAGATTTGAAGCTGTGCTCACATAGATGATTGGGTGGAGCTGAAAATTGGAGGAGGGTAATGATATGAGCACATGAAGAGGCATGCAAAATTTCAACTCATTTGGATACACCTAGCTAGTACTTCCTTCACAATGGCTTCTATCTGACAGAAATTTTGAAAAATCACTGCGGAAGATTCAATAGGCAAATTGAGTTGAATTTTGGCATGACCCAATTATTTGCACATGAAAGAATTCCCAAATTTTTTGGGAGAAAACAAGATAAGATAAATGGCACTTCCTTCACAAAGTGCCACTTTGGACAGAAGTTAAGAAGTAATATTGGAGAAATATTTTTGAACTGGCTAAGGGAAAGATTGGGCATATATATTTGAGCAATATATGACCCAACGGAATTTTTAGAATTAATTGGGAATTTTTTGGACGACAGAAATATAGGTTGCTTCACAACCTAGGTCAGACAGGGTTATTCCTTTGATAGAAAAAGGAATATTCCTGAGAAAACAAATTTTGTGGTTGAGCTAGCACTACTGCAGGATGCTGCTAACGCGACACTAGGATCAGAGACCCTTTGACAAAACTATGTGTGATGCATTAATCGCAAATGGTGATGTAAAAAAACCGTCAAAAGAGATGCAAAATGTTTGTGATGGCGGGTACATCAAACACTGTTCAGATTTTACTTGCGTGTGCGATGCTGGGCATACAGTTGATCCAGATGAACGGTTTGCGATTAGACAGAACAACAGAAATGGGTAGCCATATCAATGTGTGTGCGATATATGGCATACAGTTTGCTCCGATGAACTGTTTTCTATCAGGGAAAGCAACAGAAACGGCTAGCCAAATCAAGGTGTGAGTGATATACGGCATACGGTTCACTCGAATGAACTGTTTTCGACTAGGGAAGAGAACATAAACGGTTCAACTTAACAAGATGTGTGTGATACGCAGCAAATAGGCCCAGAGGTTAATTTGAGAACAAGTACACAGAGGTTAATTTGACATACATGACTTATAAGTTTCACAGAAATCATATCACTTTTTTTGGAAAATATTTAATTGCATTAAATGTATATAGTGCTCCATCCTATTTGTTGAATTAACCCTGAGGTCCATGTTTTGGAAACATGTCGTAAAGTAATGGGATAGACCTTCATTCAAGCCAATCAACATGTGTTAAAAAAACAAAAAGTAACAAAAAGTAACGAGATAGACCTTCTTCAAGCCGATCAACATGTGTTAAAAAACAAAAAATGTCAAAAATTACAAAACAAAGACCTCAGTATTAACTAGATGGATGGGTCACTGCAAAGGTTTGTAAACCATTGCAGTGACCCATCCATCTAGTTAATATTGAGTCCACTTCCCATCTGGTCACCCATCTCATGACTACTCCAGCCTCAGCACAGTTAACTTGGGAGTTCTATTAGATGAGCTATCAGTAGGGAAGCTGGTCCTCGCTGCTATAGGATTATTCTTAACATCCTTTATTGCACACCCGGATGACCGACTGTTGCCTCCCAACGGTCAATGCCACGTCCCCTGCGAATGTAGAAGCTTCCCTCCATTGGATGAGTGGCAAACGGTTATTCTAGAAGAATTGTTTGTGATGATGCAGAAAAACAGAAACGGGCAGCCAGATGAGGGTGTGTGCGATATACGGCATACAGTTCACTAGGATGAAATGTGTGTGATTAGACAACACAATGGAAATGGTTCAACTAAGCAAGATGTGTGTGATACGCGGCAAACAGGTCCGTAATCAGAAATGTGTGCGAACACACTCCGATTACCAAACAGGCGACTTTACAACTTAGGGAGCAGCAGGGCTTGTGTTTGTGGTGAAGGTACTGTAATCTTTTCAATATGAAAATAGGTGGTATCCAAAAGGACAAGAAGTGCAACTAACACACACGATTGCTGCTAATAAGCCGTGTGATTTGCTCTGTCTATAGAAGAATAACATGTATATATATATATAACTAAAATAAACATCCAATTACATAAGTGACTATATAGATCATTCGCATACACCTCAATAAAGAATTGCATGCATTCTAAAGTAGGAGAAACGATCGTCTAGCCATCTACTTCTTGTGACGCTCCCGCCACTGCTTTGTGGCTCGATCCCTCGTGTGGGGCAGGAAGAGGACACTTCCTCATGTCAACAATCCACCTGTACATCTCATAGCTTGTGTACGCGTCCTTGGTCGTGTACTTGACATGTTGTTCATCCATTCTCTCATGCAAAACACTGTGCCAGGCGTTCTTGTCCTTATTGCTCTCATCCTTCATCTTCATGTAGTAGGGGTCAATGATGGCCAAGGCGAGGTCAACTAGGGAGTTCGGGTTGTTGTTGTTGCTGCCCCGGATCTTGTAGTGGTCCTGGATGTTGACAAGATTCCGACATTTCAAGCCCGAAACCTTGAGCGCTTTTAGATCGTCGGTGGTGTCCACCATAGCGAAACTATAGTCGGAGTTGTTGATAAACCTGGAGAAACGCTCGCAAGGCCTTGTGGCCATGTGGTAGTGGTAGATGAGGACACCATGTCGCACACACAACTAGGCGACGACAACCTTCTAATCGTGCCCGGCACAACCGATGGTGTACTCGAGGTCGAAGCCGACCACTTGGTACTTGTCCTCGGCCAGGAATTGCTCCATAGTTTGGATGGAGCTCGCCACCGACACCGGATTGTTTGTGTACACCATCGAGAGGGCCTTCCCCCTCATGTGGGTGTCCACTACATGATGTGTGGTGAACTGACCGAAATTGTCGTCGTCGGCCGCTGGGAGCGCCATTGGAGCCATGGGGAGCACATTGGAACTGCTGGATGTCCTTTCTGTATGTGTTGTCATGGGTGTGCTTATTGTGTTGTGTGACACGAGAGATGAAGGTAAATGGCCACAGGAATAAATGGGGGCCGGGCGGCCTAGATTTTCGGCGCGTCCGCATGGCAGTTTTTGCACTGAGTAATTGCATTGTCACAGCACACCCGGTGCAACCGCATGCACACAACGTGCGTGATCATGCGCCGACCCCAAACACTAGCAGCGCACGTGGAGGGACGAGGGAAGAGCATCCGAAGGGACGCGAGAGCAGAGCGCACCGTGGCCGCCTCAACCGCAAGCAACCACACACATAGCGCAGTGGAACACACAGGAAATGGTCACCTACAAGCCGGCCGATAGTTGCTCGCTGCGTAGAGAGCGGTCGTGTGCTACTACCTCCGTCTTGGTCTATAGTCCCCATTATATTCGGTGCCATACTTTACCCTCAAATTTAACCAACAAAATGTTAATGCATGTTATAAAAAATATATAATTGGAAACTATGTTCAAATACGAATCCAACTATATAATCTTTGGCGACATGCATTCGTATTTTATTAGTTAAATACTACCTATAAACCAGGACATGGGTATAGTAGGTAATTAAATCGCAAATGTTTTATTAACCGTATGTGTACATGGCCTTTTGTCCTCCTCTCGCACGTCTTGTCACCCTGCTGCCACAGACGGCTTACAGCGCAAGCTTGCGCAGCACGCGGGGGTGCTCTTTTGGCCAAACGATGGCGCCAATGAATTGTTGGTGAGCCTGTTCCCGCACAACCTCACAGGTTCCCGCGCAAGCTTCCCACCCGACTCGGTGAAATTCCCCAAAATCCCAATGCTTACGGCCTGCTATATAAACCCTCACGGTCAGCGAGTCCTGCGCCGCATAGTCCTCTCCCTCCCTGTAGCTTATCTCGCATGCTTCTCCCACAATCGCCAATGGCACCGGTCCATCATTGTTGCTCAGCTACTCCACCGTCATCAAAGGACAATTCCAGCTAGGAGGCTACACCGGGGTGGCGGCGCAGTCCCCGGTGTAGTGTAGTGTGCGTGGCATCCATGTTGGGTGTGCGTGGAACACCCACCACACGCTCCGCCGCCGCTGCCCGTCGGCAGCTATTGCCGACCGCCATTGCCGTAACATCACCATCGAAATCCAGGGCCAGCGCCCACTCCACCGCCGTGGCCCAAAGGTGGGAGGTGGCCATCGTGGCCGCCATCCCACTGCTGGTCACCGTGGCCATCACCCGATCCGCCACCACGGCCCAAAGGCGGGATGTGGTGGTCGTGGCTGTCACCCCATCGTCGGCCGCCATGGCCGCCATCCCACCCCGACCGCCAGGGTCATCACCCGCTCCGCCACCGCCGCTTGAAGGTGGGAGGCAGAGGTGGATGCCCGCATGTCTGTCAGCGACCTTATGCGCTACACCGAGTTCCTGCGGGAGGAGGAGGAGCGCCTCGTCGAGCATGCAAAGAGCCTTACCGCCACTGTGGCCGCGACACACACCGCCTCAGAAGAGAGGAATCAGGAGACCTACAAGGAGAATCACCGCTGCGAGAGGGGTTGTCTGGAGCTGCAGAGGGCGTTCGAGGTGAGCGTCGTTGAAGGTGCAGCAGCGGGAGGCACCGTGTTGCAGTTGTCCAGCTCGTCGGTAGGCTCCTCCTCTGCCTCTTACTGAGTGCGCTTGGCAGAGGAGAGGCTGCCAGAAGTAGTACAAAGCCCCTCATAGTAGTAGTATTTAGGGGCTATTTTGTTCAGTTCATCTGACTATAGATGTGGTGGAACTATACAACGTACTTAAAATTAGCTCGTATATATAGTTGAACTAGCTATTCCAGTACATGGTTGGCAACAATTAAGGAAAAGTTTGGTCAGTTCAACTGTCAAACTGAACTTTTTGTATATAGAACGACTGCTTAATCTGTGAATGAAATCTATGCTTAATTACTGAATTTTAATTGCAAAAATTAGATACTACTAGTGATTTTTAGCTGCATATTTTGACAAATCGCAGTGTTACAAGCTTGAGAAATGGCAATGTTACTAGATCAACAAATGTCAATCTTTCCAGTTTGACAAATGACAATATACCCAATATAACTGATGCAAATCTTACCAAATTGTTTGTAAGTGGTTGCACACGGGTCATCCAAAACAACCGTTTGCGTCGAAGGGATGCATAAATCCTACTCGACACATTTTCTCTTGGCTTAGTGCCAAAGTCTGGATTTGCATACCGTATTCAATCTGAACCGTTTGCGTTGAGGAGATGCACAAATCCCGCGCCGCGTACTTTCCCTTGACTTAAGGGGGAAATCCATAGCTCTCACAAATCCTGCTCAACACATTTTCCCTTGACATCCTGGGGAAGCTGTCGGTTTGCATATGGGTGTTCTAACTAAAACATTTGCGATGAGTGTTTTATATTTAAAAACCATTGACGTTTTTTTCAAAAGAAAATCGTTTGATAAGTCTGTACATTAAGAGATAAAAACGCAAGTTCGTTCAAACCATATCTTTCATTGAGTCACACTGCAAATTTATATTCATATGATCGAGATACATTATTGAACCACAAAAGAAACTCTTTCCAGCAGCGGCGGAGGTGGCATGCTGCGCCGTCGTTGTCGTTGTCATCCTCCGGGACGCCGTTGTTGAAGTCTTCAAGGCAGCACATAATGTTCTTCACTTTTAAATCAAACATCATGTCATCGCGTGATTGACGGGCGGGGCGCAGGAGGATGGCAACTAGCGGCGCTGAGAGGTAGCAGTCGACGGCGGCGTCCCATGCCGCTGAGGGGGGGGAGGGGGATGGGCACGAGCACGGCAAGTGCAGCCAAACGCACGGGGACCGGCGCCGCGGTGGGTGCAGGGGCACGCACGGGCACGGGCGCTCGCGCTGGCATGTACACGAGCTCGCGCGGGTCCGCAGAGACCTTGCTGAAGCCCGCGGCTTCCAGCTCTGCGATAGTGTTTGATGACCAGCCCGTCAATGCTACGGGGTTGGTCACTGGCGCAGGCGCGGGGTTGGGAGCTGGGACGGGAGCAGGGGCAGCAACCGCCGCGGCCAGATCGTTCAGGGCCATGTCCATGAGGACCCATTCCTCCTTATTTTCTATCTCCTCCGGCTCGGAGTTGACTTCACCAAACTTGAAGACTAGTTGCAGATGATCCTTCTGCGCCATAGCATTGGTGGAGGTCTGCGGGAGGGAGGGGAATGGGAGGCGAACAGTAAGGCCGCCCGTATTATGCAGCGGCTCAGGCACCATTAATGGGGAGGAAGGCGGGCGACCATGGAAGTCAAAGGGCTCGCTTCCCAGTGAGCCTGCACAGCATACAGCTCACACGCTTCCCGGTGAGCTTGCGCATTGGAAGACAGCTTGCACGCCTCTTGGTCAGCCTACGCACCGGACTGCGCTCGCACGCCTCCCGTTCAGTCAAGCAACTGTCCGCACGACACCTCCTATAGCCATTAAAACCAAGACACGTGGCGTCACATGAATGGTTAACATAACACACACGATTTGAATTATACAAACATTTGAGATATTAAAGTGGCAACTATTTTTTCAAAAAGCCTTTGTTGGCTGTTATTTGAGTGCGCCTCATCTCAAAATGGACACGAAAAATACCACAACATGTCAGGTTCCATTCATGATAGCATGCCAAGTTTCATGAATTTCAAACGAGTTTTGGATTTACTAGAATTTAAAAACAAAGTATCTCAACATTTTACCGGCAATCAACAGTGCCCTAGTGTTTGAAATTCATTCACATTTCTTGCATGAGACCTAAGCATGCATCCAAGGACACACATTTGAATTTTCAACCAATTTATATGCACTGGAGCATGTGCATGTAGTTCAAATTTGAATTATGCACATAAAATGCCTAGAAAACCCGGTTAACGTATAAAAATGTCCAAACGAACCCCGAAAAATTCCAAAATTTAACACAACACTCATGTTGTTCTATGTTGACACTAGAAAATTTTTGAAAGCAAGAAGAGGCAGCGGATATCGTTTCATCCCCCAAGGTAGCACGTTCCCTACCGAAATCATCAAGCTTGTTGTGAGAAGCTCTGGTTTGTGAGAATCTTATGCCCAAACCTGCCCCAAATGGGAAAAAACTTTACCACGACATGTTGGTGCTGCTCCATGATAGCATGCCAAGTTTCATGAATTTCAGACGAGTTTTGATTTACTAGAATTTAAAAACCAGGTATCTCAATGTTTGCTGCCAAGTGACGGTGGCAGGGTGTTTAACATTCATTCCCATTTCTTGCATGGGACCTAAGCATGCAACCAAGGTCACAAATTTGAATTTTCAACCAATTTATATGCATTAGAGCATGTGCATGTAGTTCAAATTTGAATTATGCACATAAATGCATTGAAAGGTCAATTAATGCATAAAAATGTCCAAACGAACCCCGAAAAATTCCAAAATTTAACACAACACTCCTGTTGTTCTGTGTTGACACTAGACATTTTTTGAAAGCAATAAAAGGCATCGGATATCGTTTGGTCCCCAAAGGTGGGACGTTCCCTACCGAAACCATCAGGCTTCTTGTGAGAAGCTCTAGTTTGTGAGAAGCTTATACCCAAACGTGCCCCAAAAGGGACAAAAAATTTACCATGACATGTTGATGCCGCTCCATGATAGCATGCCAGGTTTCATGAATTTCAGATGAGTTTTGGATTTACTAGAATTTAAAAACCAGGTATCTCAATGTTTGCGACGGAGTGACAGTGACAGGGTGTTTGACATTATTCCCATTTCTTGCATGGGACCTAAGCATGCAACCAAGGACACATATTTGAATTTTCAACCAATTTATATGCATTAGAGCATGTGTCTGTAGTTCAAATTTGAATTATGCACATAAATGCATTGAAAACTCAATTAATGCATAAAAATGTCCAAACGAACCCTGAAAAATTCCAAAATTTAGCACAACACTCCTGTTGTTCTATGTTGACAGTAGAAATTTTTTGAAAGCAATAAGAGGCAATGGATATCATTTCGTCCCCAAAGGTGGGACATTCCCTACTGAAAACCATCAAGCTTGTTATGAGAAGTTCTGGTTTGTGAGAAGCATATACCCAAACCTGCTCCAAACGGGACAAAACAATTTACCACGATATGTTGATGCAGCTCCATGATAGCATGCCAAGTTTCATGAATTTCAGACGAGTTTTGGATTTACTAGAATTTAAAAACCAGGTATCTCAATGTTTGCGGCCGAGTGACAGTGGTAGGGTGTTTGACATTCATTCCCATTTCTTGAATGGGACCTAAGCATGCAACCAAGGACACATATTTTAATTTTAAACTAATTTATATGCATTAGAGCATGTGCATGTAGTTCAAATTTGAATTGTGCACATGAATGCATAGAAAACTCTATTAATGTATAAAAATGTCCAAACAAACCCTGAAAAATCCCCAAAATTGACACAACACTCGCATTGTTCTATGTTGACACAAGAAATTTTTTGAAAGTAAGAAGAGGCAACATATATCATTTCGTCCCCCAAGGTGGCACATACCCTACCGAAAACATCAGGCTTGTTGTGAGAGAAGCTCTGGTTTGCGAGAAGCTTATACCCAAACCTGCCCTAAATGGGACAATATTTTTACCACGACATGTCGATGCCGTTCCATGATATCATGTCAAGTTTCATGAATTTTAGATGAGTTTTCGATTTACTAATTTTTTAAACAATGTATCTCAATGGTGGCGGCCAAGCGACAGTGTCAAGGTGTTTGACATTCATTCTCATTTCTTGCATGTGACCTAAGCTTGCAACCAAGGACAAACATTTGATTTTGCAACCCGTTTTTATGGACTGGAGCATGTGCATGTAGTTCAATTTTGAATTATGCACATAAATGCCTAGAAAACTCAATTAACGTATAAAAATGTCCAAACGATCCCCGAAGAAATCCAAAATTTAACACGACACTCCTATTGTTCTTTGTTGACACCAGGAAAAAATTGAAATGAAGAAGAGGC
Source organism: Triticum aestivum (assembly GCF_018294505.1). Classification (NCBI taxonomy): domain Eukaryota; kingdom Viridiplantae; phylum Streptophyta; class Magnoliopsida; order Poales; family Poaceae; genus Triticum; species Triticum aestivum. The sequence continues at coordinate 279,408,994 of NC_057807.1, forward strand.
GATGAATATCGTTTTGTCCACAAATGTTATTTACTCGGGCTCCAAAGCCGAAGTATTATTCACCTCCTGCAAGGCTATTTACTAGGGCTCCAAAGCTGAAGTTCTCAGATGCTGCACTTAGACTCATTGCTTCTAAGCCACCCCTGAGAATGTGGGTGGTTAAGAAAACTTAACTCTCTTTTGCAGGGAAAGGTCTCCAGCCGGAAATCAAAGGCGTCCAATGCTAATGCTGGGGACCTTAAACATCTTGTGGGGTGCAAGATAAAGTGCCCAAATGGTCTTACTATGTATTTCATTCCGGGATTCCTTGACACTCATCCTATCTATCCTAACCAAGATCTGAATTTCCATGTTCCACTTGTTCGTCAAATGTTTATGCTTCACAACTCGCTTGGTGAAGCCTATCCCCCAACCTGCACTGTAGGCTATGACACCTCGTACTTCAGAATGGATTATGGACAGTGGATGCATGAACCACATGACTGGCGATCGAAGTCTTCTGATGGATTCAACGCTACGTCCATCAGACAAGAGTCACATCACATTTGTTGACACTGGTAAAAGCAAGGTATTGGGTCTAGGTAGAGTTGCAATATCAAGGGATTAGCACATGGATAAAGTGATGCTTGTTGAATCCCTTGGGTTTAACTTAATGTCTGTCTCAATGCTTTGTGACTTAAACATGATTGTGCTATCTGGAAAATATCGTTGCCTTGTACTAATGGAATCTGACAAGTCTCTAGTCTTTGAAGGGTATCAGAAAGATGATCTATATATGGTAGATTTCTCAGCAGGACCATAGATGGCCGTATGTCTTCTAGCAAAATCTTCAGAGTGCTGGCTTTGGCATCGAAGGCTAGGGCATGCTGGCATGAGGAACTTGGACACTCTTGCAAAGAAGAAGCATGTCGTGGGCATCGAAGGTGTCAAGTTCAAGAAGGATCATCTGTGTGGTGCCTGCGAAGCTGGAAAGATGACTAGGGCCCAACATCCCTCGAAGACAATCATGACTACATCTCAACCCTTCGAGCTGCTACACATGGACTTATTTGGCCCTACTCACTACTCTACTCTCACTACCACTGCTTGCCTCTATGGCTTTGTCATTGTTGATGATTATTCAAGATATACTTGGGTGCATATAATCCTCTACAAGAATGAAGTGCAGGATGTCTTCAGACGCTTTGCCAATCGTGCCATGACGAACTATGGCGTCAAGATCAAGCATATCAGAAGTGACAACGACACTGTGTTCAAGAACACCGGCCTCGACCTTTATCTGGATACTATGGGCATCACTCATGAGTTCTCTGCTCCATACACACCTCAGCATAATGACATCATGGAGCGCAAGAACATAACCCTTATTGAGATGGCCCGAATGATGCTCGATGAGTACAAGACTCCACAGAAGTTCTGGCCTGAAGCCATTGATACTGCATGCCACGTCATCAACCGTGTTTATCTTCACAAGCTTCTGAAGAAAACATCCTATGAACTCCTAACTGGTAAGAAGCCAAATGTAAGCTACTTCAGAGTATTTGGTGTGCTAGGTGCTGGATCAAGGATCCACATCACACTTTAAAATTTGCACCGAAAGCACATGAAGGTTTTATGCTTGGTTACGGAAAGGATCCGCACTCCTACAGAGTCTTCAACATCTTTCACTATAAAGTGGTTGAAACTGTGGATGTGCGGTTCGATGAGACTAATGGCTCGCAAAGAGAGCACCTGCCAAATGTGCTAGATGAAGTACCTCCAAGTGAATCATTCAAGCAGATAGGAATTGGAGAGATCATATCGTCTGAGGCTCGGACTGAAGAGGAACTTATCGTTTCTGCACCTAATCAACCTGAAGACAATCCTCCAAACGATGACATTGATCAGCAAGAGCAGAATCTTCGTCCTGTTCATCCTCATGTTGCAAATGAAGTACAGATTGAGAATATAATAGACATCATCAATGCACCTGGTCCACTCACTCGTTCAAGAGCTACTCAAAGAGCAACACAACTAACAAATTTCTGTGGGCATTTTGCATTCGTCTCAATCTCTGAACCCAATAAAGTCGTTGAAGCCTTCATGGAACCTGAATGGATTCAAGCTATGCAAGAAGAGCTTCAACAGTTCGAGCTGAACAATGTGTGGGAATTGGTCAAGCATCCTGATCCTCGGAAGCACAATATCATTGGCACCAAATGGATATATCGCAACAAGCAAGATGGGCATGGTCAAGTTGTTAGAAACAAGGCTTGTATCATTGTACAAGGTTACACTCAAGTGGAAGGGATTGACTTCGATGAAACATTTGCTCCGGTGGCTAGGCTTAAAGCCATTCACATACTGCTAGCCTATGCAAATCATCACAACATCCTTCTGTATCAAATGGTTGTGAAGAGTGCTTTTCTCAATGGAAAGATTGAAGAAGAAATATATGTTGCACAACCTCCTGGCTTTGAAGATCCAAAACATCCTGATATGGTATACAAGCTCAACAAGGCACTACATGGCCTCAAACAAGCCCCTCATGCTTGGTATGACACACTCAAAGACTTCCTGAAGAGCAAAGGCTTCAAACCTGGTTCACTAGATCCTACACTCTTCACGAAGACATATGATGGTGAACTATTTGTGTGCCAAATCTATGTGGATGACATTATCTTCGGCTGCACCAACAAGAAATACAGTGATGAGTTTGGTCACATGATGCAAGAGCAATATCAGATGTCCATGATGGGTGAGCTGAAGTTCTTTCTGGGTCTCCAAATCCGCCAGCAACGCAACGGCATCTTCATATCTCAAGAAAAATACCTCAAAGATTGCCTGAATAAGTTTGGAATTCAAGACTGCAAAGGATACACGACGCCAATGCCAACCAAAAGTCATCTGGGTCCCAACGCCAATGGTAAAGAGTTCGATCAAAAGGTATACCACTCCATGATTGGTTCTTTACTTTATTTATGTGCATCTATACCAGATATAATGCTTAGTGTTTGCATGTGTGCCCGATTCCAAGCGGCACCAAAGGAATCGCATCACTTAGCTGTGAAGTGAATTCTTCGATATTTGGCTTACACCCCAACACTAGGATTATGGTATCCAAAGGGCTCAGAGTTTGATCTAGTTGGATTCTCAGATGCTGATTATGCTGGTGACAAGGTTGATCGCAAGTACACATCAGGCACATGTCACTTTCTGGGACAATCTCTTGTCTGTTGGTCTTCAAAGAAGCAGAACTGTGTATCTCTCTCCACTGCTGAATTCGAATACATTGCTGCTGGATCTTGCTGTGCTCAATTTCTCTGGATGAAGCAAACTCTCAAGGACTATGGTATCCACCTAAAGAATGTGCCACTCTACTGCGACAACGAGAGCGCCATCAAGATTGCCAACAACCCAGTTCAGCACTCGAAGACAAAGCACATTGAAATTCATCATCGCTTTCTCAGAGATCATGTCATGAAGGAAGATATTGATATCATTCAAGTCAACACAGAAGAGCAATTGGCAGATATCTTCACAAAGCCCTTGGATGATAAAAGGTTTTGCAAGTTGCGTGTGAGCTAAATATCTTGTAATCCTCAAATGTCCTATGATTGGACACACATCCTAACATTTATGCATTTTGATGACTTAGATGTGCAACACACGAAGTAATGTATATCTTCAATCAATGAAGACATACACTCTAAGTGTGAATACATTAATGCAGAATTTGACTTCGGAGCGCCACGATAATTGTGCGCTGTGTATGGGTCTAACACTTCCTATATGATGGGTAATGCCATCACCAAACTTTTTTTTGAAGTGTTTCCCTTGGTGTTATGATTGCAAAGTCTTCGTATTTGATTTGTCTTCATCCCTGACTTATGTTCAAGTTTATCTTCATCTTGTTGATTTGGTCTTATACTAGTTATATACATATTTGTGTTCTGTCCTCTACATCATTCACTTATAGCTATGGCTTCATGCTGAATCTTTTGATCTAAGTGAATGTGATCGGACCCTAACCTATCTATGCTTCTACCTCAACTCCATGTGTCCAAATCATATGCATTCTATTGAAAACTGTCAATTGTCTTCACTAAGACCTTGTCAGCTGAAGTCAATCTGACAAGCATTTATATCTGTTTTAATGCTATATCCTTATTGCCTAAAAGTCGGAGAATTCGGAACAACCACCCCGACAATCCAGGCGTGCGTGGGAACATGGAACAACTTCCAAGGTGTTGCATGCTTGCCACGTGCCCTTCAGATGTGAATCGCCAGGGGCACCTGCGCAATTGCACTGTGCCGTCCCTTTCCTTATAAATACCCATCACATCACGGTCAAAATCCTTCTTCCACCTCGCCACCTCTCGCAAACCCTAGCACCACCGCTAGCTCTTGACGACGCTGGCGACGAAGCGCTTAGCTGCCGCAACCTCACCGACGCCATCGTCATGCTGGCCGCAGACCTCATCATCTCCGCCACCGCCGTAGGTGTCGGGGGTTGGATGCGACATATGCCAATGGATGGCTTATCATGGTGGGAGCGAGTAGAACGTCGCCGGTGCCTGGAAACGGGATAAGGCGTAGACATGAACGCCGGTGTACTTTACCCAGGTTCGAGGCTCTCCTAGGAGATAACACCCCTAGTCCTGCTTTGCGGGGTCTCCGCATGATCACTAAGGCACGAGTGATACAATGGTGCTCCTCGAGCTGTGTGCTAGAGACAGAAGGAGGCAAGGCTAGCTCTCTTCCTGCTCTAGGGGGGTGGCTAGTTCTAATGGAGTGGGAACCCTTTGCATGGGTGGCCTGGGGGGTTTATATAGGCCTACCCCTAGGGGTACAATGGTAATCTGACCGGCTGCTGGGCCCGGCTGTCAGTGTCTCCAGCCTCCGGCTTCTCCGCCAACCGTTGGGGCTCGCCGCCTGGTGGGCCCTGCCGACATGTTGGTGGCTTCTCACTGTAGCCGTGTCGTTAGTGACGGGGGCTTGGTCATCTTAGCGTGGCTACAGTCCCGCCGCCTGGTGGGAGGACACTATAGCCACACATGGTCTTATCAGCTTAACGATGTGCTCGCCTAGGGACAAGGGACGGCCGCCTGCTGGAGGCCGGCCCCTCCCTAATCCGCCTGGTTGGGCTTCCGCCGTATTCCTTGGGGTCACTGCCCGATAGGCCCCGCCTCTGGCGGGCCGTACCGACAGGACGTCGTGGGGAACAGGGCTCCGCCTACCCGGAGCAACGTCAGGGTAGATACGTCACAATGCTCCGTCGTGTGGAGATCTGTGTCTATACGGAGCACTGTAGCCACACCCGTTTCGAGCGTGGGAGGCGACGTGCTTCACTATAGCCATGCGTTGACTTGTAATCTCGATGGGAGCTCGGCCGCCCCGTAGTCGTGAGGTGGCCGCCTGCCTATTGCCGCCCTCTCTGGAGGGCGTCCGCCATGAGTCGGTCACTCGGAGCATTGCTGTCTTGGGTCGGTCGCCCTCTGGCAGCCGGCCGCTGAGCCAGCCGACCACAGAGGGCGGAGCTTCAGCTCGGGCCCCAGCTAGGCGGAGCTGGCCCAAAGTCTTGATAAATCCAGGGACTCGGGTGTGCCTACCCGTGGCCCATTAGTCCGACAGTAGTCCCCGAAGCCGGTGAGGCACCGTGGTCGAGGGGCTGCGAAGCCTCAGCGGCTTCCCTCCTCACCGGGCTCCGGGAAGGTGCCGGTCTGCTGTGCCGCCAGCCTAGCAGGCGGAGTTTGCACTGTTGGTTTTTGAACTTCACAAGGAGGCAATTTATCTTCACAATGTCGATCGTTAGAGTTTCTCTCAGCATGTTGAAGGAGTTCATGCTGCTTCTCGTGTTTATCCGCTGGATGGCAATACTCGCCGTGCACGTACTGAAGCCACTGAAAGCACTATTGCTCCAAGGCCTCGGAAGCGATCTCATGTGCTCAATGACCAAGAGCTTCTCGTGGCCTTGCATCAGAAACACGATAAGCATCATTACTGGCTAATGCGTCAGATGCAAAGCCTTTTGGCGGATATTAATCGCATTCACAATCTTGCCACCAAGAATGCCTTTGTCACTCATGAAACCTGTTGGCGGTCTTGGAAGAGTTTGACATTGCTCAGTGCTGAAGCTGATCTTCAAGATGATGGATTCGCAAAGAGATTCAAGTTAGACACCACTCCTCCCAGGAATGTTGTCTTGCGTTGAACTCCATCCCTTGAAGACTCTGAGTACTCCTCCTCCGCGGCAACTGTTAATGCCAGAGTTCTTGATGACACCGATGATGCTACTTCACCACCTACAACTTCGGTGTGTATCGACACTGCACCTAGTTCGTCTGCACCACCAAACCTCAACGACGACCCTGCTGCCTCACCTACTCCTCATGGGAACAAGTAGAGACTATGTCTTCAAACCTTTTTGGTCCTTACTGACAAAAGGGGGAGAAGCATATGTTGATAGTCTTCAAGTGGGTCCATATGGGTGGTTGCTATACTTTTGCCAAGTGGTTACAACTCTCTCTTTTGATACATTTGGTTCTTTGAGTTGTAACACTTAAACTTGATTGTCGTCTGCTACCTTTTCCATTATTCTATGATGCGACGATAAATCCGGCATGAAGTTATTCCGCAGACGTCCATGTTTCATTATGCATGTCATTATTTTTGTATATCTGTTCATGCATGATGTATTGTCTTCATATGGTGAAGATGATCTCCACAAGTACAACCTCCCATATGCATTTGCATTCCAACGCAAAACATTTATATGCACATCTTCAGGAGGAGCCTTTTTGCCACCTATGAAGACAATATCTTAATCCTTTACAATTTCACATACTTTTATCCCTGTTGAAAACTTCAACCAGTTTGTCATCAATCACCAAAAAGGGGGAGATTGTAAGTGCATCTAGTGCCACCCCTAGTTGGTTTTGGAGTATTAACGACAAACCTGGCTAAGGGACTAATGTGTTTGTGAGAATTGCAGGATAACACATGTAGTAGTCCCTCATTGATTCGGTTTACCTACCAGAGATGACCCCTAAAAATGTGTGAAGACATTGAAGACAATGGTGGTCTGTGAAGCTATTCATGTTGAAGACTATGACATGAGAAGACATCGTGTGAAGACTATGGAGCACGAAGACTTAGTTGTTTTGTTGTTTCCTTTTCTTGTTTGTTGAGTCATAGGAACCACCGTACTGTTAAGTGGGGTCCAAGTGAACAAAGTCAGAGTGACTGAAGTGATGCTCAACCAAATCCTATGTCTTCGAGCGAAGACAATGAGAGAAAATCTTATCCAGAGTCGGATGAGTCAGCTCTACTTGTAGCCCAAGTCAAGCTGCTGTGTGTGTTTGAAATCTGACCATTGAGACACGTGTCAGTTCCTTAGTGACCCAGGGTCATTTTGGACAAATCAGGTCGGGTTGCCCAGTGGCTATAAATAGCCCCCCCCTACACCATAAATTGGTGGCTACTCCAAGTTAGTGCACGGCTTTTGTCATTTGAGAGCAACCCACCTCTGAAGCATTTGAGAGAGAATCCTTGCAAGGACAAATCCCAAACCACCCAGAGCCCAAAGAGTGTTTGGCATCACTGAAGTCTTTCTGTCTGCGTGATCTGAAGACTTGTTACACTTGAGGACTGTGAATCCTCCAGCCGGTTAGGCGTCGCGTTCTGAGCATCCAAGAGTCAGTGTGGATTGCCGGTGAACGAAGTCTGTGAAGGTTTGGAAGTCTACCTTGAAGACTTACCAGAGTGATTGGGCGGGGACTAGGTGTCCTTAGCTCAAGGGGAATAAGGTGAAGACGCGGTCTTCTGAGTTGAATCTTAGCCTCCCTAACCAGACGTACAGTTGTCACAGCAACTGGAACTGGTCGAACAAATCTCTGTCCTCCCGAAGCTACTGGTTCTATCTCTCATTTCTCTTTACTTACAGTTTGTCTTCGTGAAGTCATTGCCTGCTTGCATTATCTGTTTGACTTCACTGTGTGACTACTTGTCCTGATTGGCTTCATACTATCTTCCATCCTGATCCTTACTACCTAGCTGCTAATAGTCTTCGTGCTTTTACTTCATTGAATACTTGACTATGGCTTGTCTAGTGTAGTCTACCTTCCGCTGCATACGAATAGTGTCATTTCTATTGTTTGTCTTCGAAACTCCCATGTTTTGAAGACTTTCATAAAAATCGCCTATTCACCCCCCCTCTAGTTGATAACTAGCTCTTTCAAACCACTATTCTTGTTTCCGAAACGACGTCCATTAGGGATTGGACTTGTGTCTGGAGCATAGATATATCACTCTATCTAGCAAGAAGATTTTGTTCAGTAGGCGATTTGGACGAGGTTACCTTGACAACCAACCCAGAATTACGCAGGAAGGTGCTTTTTGCACTGTTAGTGGAGAGATAATGACGCATTGCAGCAAGAGGTGACATTGTGCCTGTGGTAGCCTCGTCACCTTCAGGTGGTTGTGGTTGTTCAATCATTTGTTACCTAGCTTCCTGAAAGTTTGAACTTGTAGATTAGTGTACCAGATAAGTTACTAATGAGACAAAAACAAACAAAGTAGGTTACACGTTTATACATAACTTATTTTGGTGAACTACTATAATACATTAGCATGTATTGTAGTGCCAACTACATAATAAAATCACTTTTGGAACATATGTCCATGTAGCATGCCTACTGTATTGTCTATTTCCTCACATTCCTTGACATCTAAGGATAAAGAGACATGGTCTAAAGTAGGATGAACATAGTATGACATCATTCATATCATGGGCAAACATATATAAAACAAACAGGCTATTTTATCATTATGTGCGCACGTGAACATAACAACTAGATTACAGATCAAGACCAAAAGAATATCCTTCATCTGTTTTAAACCATGTATGGTGAAATGATACGTTAAGACAACTGTGTATAAAAGTGAACAAAGTAACTGACATTGGTTGCAAACCAAGTAGTTAAATGAACACATCACAATACCAATCAGTTCAAAGGCAGGAGGAGTAAGGACTTACAACAACGACTTGAACTGGTGTGCTCATGCCCTTCATCTTGCTGGTGTGGCAATCCTTGAAGATTTGACTACATTCAGTTCAGGTTCTTTTTGGTCCGCACGGGCTTTCCTCTGTATTTGGAACAAGTCAATATAGATACGATAATATGGCACAAAAAGAAGAAGGAAGTAGCAGCTATTTACAAGAGCCTCGCAGTGTGCAATATAGCTACGAGATCCTGTTGTCTGTTGGAATTTCACTTTAGAACGGTTGGTTTTGTTCTTCAAACAGTTAGCCTAGAAGAAGATACACTTGTAAGGCACATACATAAATACAAGTTCAATATGTGGTCTGATCATATATATATATATATATATATATATATATATATATATATATATATATATATAGGGTAAATCCATCCTACCACCCGGTGGTAGTTACCCCACATATCTCATATACTACCTTGTGGTACTACATATACTACTTTATCATTTTAAATATATTCATATACTATATCTAAGATATTTCAAATCAAGTTACATGAAAAAATTACATATGAACCCATAGTTTTTGTTATATTTGTGAAATACATACATATTTGTACGTAAAAAAGAGTATAATCAAAACATGGTATATCTACCTAAAAATTAGTACATATACTACCTAATCATTGTTATATACTATATACTACACGTACATACTCTCAATTTTGACAGATACTACATACAACATACAAAACGCAAGTGGTGGTAACTACCACTGCTTGTAGGAAACATTTGTCCTATATATATATAGCCTACCTGATACTTTGGATCAGACCAGTGTTTAACAAGGGCTGTCCAGTCTTCATCTATAATATATTCCACTGGAGATGTTTGGGCGATTTCATTGTTAGCCTTGCCTTCAAAGTGAGATTTTCTAAGGTGGTACCAATACTGTTGCAGAGCAGACTGAAAAACATGAGTGCATGCTTGTTTAGTTGCATCATCTTTCGGATCCAACTTAAACCTCATCTGTTGAAAAAAGAATGTGAGTCTTATTATGAGGAAGCTAGAAATTATGGGACGGAGCAAGACAATATTACTAATTGCGATGAATAATATTACTTACGGATAAATGGTCAAGGAAGGTGTTAAACTGGTTATTGTCTTTCTCATTCCTGTACTGGATCCACGTTGGGATGATACATGCATGACACCTAACGGCAACGGTTGCCTCTGGTACTAACTTGGCTGACTCTGTAGCATCACGTGGCCTTTTTAAACCTGCCTCAAAATGGATCTCCATTCTTCCTCATTTAGATTTTGTTAATTTGTCAAGCATTATTCCTAATGTCTGTTTCCGCTTGACAGTGGTGCTAGTTCAACAATGAATATGGAAAGTGTTAGTGTACATCAAACTGTCAGAGTACATATAAAGGAGCATGCAACTGCAACTTGACTCGATCAGGTACCATCTTGGTGTTGATGCTCATGAGGTTCATCTGATCTTGCCAAGTCCTGTTGTGTCAGCAGTGCTTTGGAAGTAGTGTTAGGTGTGAAGGCAGCTTGGGAACTGGCCAGTTCCGGAGCAAACGAACGAGTAACTCGTTGAGATGCTGGTACAGTTGAAGCGGATGCTACAGCTGGTGGAGCAGGTGATACTGTGTTTATAGATTTAGCCGGTGGACTTGGACCTTCTGCTGCACTGTAAGTACCAGCAGAATCTCGAGGGCAGATCCTTTTCCGCTTCACCCGACGAGTAACACCACTCCCTACTATATTATTTTCCTTGCTCTTTTTTGACTTTTCCATGTCAAGCCGTACCCACAACACAAAAGAATAAAATCGCTCTTCATAACTCATTGATGCATGATACAGACAAGCAATACTTTGATGTAAGACAACCATATGAGGATGGAATATGTAAGAAAAACAGGACGGCATGACATATTCATAGCTACGATGTGTAAACTAAGCAGGAGGATTTTCAAGAAAATAGAAGTAATGCAAGCTAGACACCATATGAAAGATGCAACCAATATTACTCTGCCAAGTTAAAAGCATCTTGTCATAAGTGGCAATTCAAAAAATTAGAAGCAGTACAACATAGAAATCAATGCAAGATGCAACCACTATCAAACTGCCATATTAAAAGTGTCCAATCATGAGTGACTGATGCGGGATACACAACAACAGTACTTTGATGTAATAACATGGTATGAGAGATAGATGCAGTGTATTCTAGACACAGAAAGCCATGTCATATGCACATGTATTACGTATAAGCTCAGCAGGTGCAATTTAATCAAAATAGAAGAAATACAGGCTATACAACATATGCAACATGAAACCAATTATCACACTGTCAACTTAGAGAAAGCACCTGCGATGGTCGAGTATGGGAGATGAACTCATCATGTAGACTAGGAACTTCAACTTCATTAGCAGTAGCAATGGCAAATCTAGAGAGTCTCTGTTTGCGTTGGTGCGGAGGACCACCAACATCCCCTAACTTACTCTTTTCCTTCCTATTTTCTGATATTGCCTTATGAAGTCAAAAGCACAAGAAGATGAATAAAATTAGCTCCGCATAACTGGTTGATGCATGATACAAACGAACACTACTTTGATGTAAGGCAAGCGCAGGATAGGAGGATGGAATATATACAAAAAAAGACAGCGTTTCATATTCACACGTACGATAGGAGGATGGAATATGTATGAAAAATCAGTAAGCGGAAGGCATTTCAACAAAATTAGAAGAAATGAAAGCTAGGTACCATACGAACATGCAACTAATATCACTCTATCAGGTAAAAAGTGTCTCGTCGTAAGTGCCATTTCAAGAAATTAGAAGCAGTACAAGCTAGAAGACAATGCAAGATGCAACCTACATCACAGTCCCAAGTTAAATGTGTCTTATGGGTAAGTGATCATTGCAGGTATAAGTTGTAAGCTACGCAGATGCAATTAAACATAACCAGAAGCAATACAAACTAGACATCATACGAAAAACGCAACCACATATAATAGTTCCAAGTAAGAGCAAGCACCTGTGATGGTGGAGTAGGGGAGATGTGCTCATCATGTACACGTATGTTCTAGAAACAGGAAGACGTGTCATATTCACGGGCATTATATGTAAAGTAAGCAGATGCAATTCAACAAAGTTAGAAGCAATACAAGTTAGACATCATACGCAACATGCAACCACATATAATAGTTCCAAGTTAGAGCAAGCACCTGTGATGGTGGAGTAGGGGAGATGTGCTCATCATCTACACAACTACGTTGACTGTCCAGCCTTGTGTTGTCTTGCGAATCTTGTTGGGAGGATGGCGGAGTAGAATCTATAGAGACCCCCTGTTTGAGTTGCTCCAAAGGACCACCATCATCCACTACCGGACTAATTTCCTTCAGCTGTAATGATTTTGCATTGTGAAGTCAAACCGATAAGAAAAAGGAATAAAATTCGCTCTTCAGAACTCATTCATGCATGATACTGACGAGCACTACTCAGATGAAAGGCAAACACATGATGCGAGGATGGAATATGTATGAAAAACAGGATGGCGTGACATATTCACACCTATGATGTGGTAACTAAGCAGAAGGCATTTCAACAAATTAGAAGCACTGCAAGCTAGACACCATATGAAAGATGCAACCAATATCAGTCTGCCAAGTTCAAACTATATGGCGTTTCAACAAATTAGAGGCAGTACATGCTAGAAATCATATGCAAGACACAACCAATATCACAGTGGCGACTTAAAGGTGCCTTATCATAAGTGACTGATGCGGGATATGCAAGAACAGTAGTCTGATGTAAGAACATCGTGTGATCAGATATAGTATGTTCTAGAAACAGGAACACATGTCATATTCACAGACATTATGTGTAAAGTAAGCAGATGCAATTCAACAAAGTTAGAAGCAATACATGCTAGACATCACATGCAACATGCAACACACATATAATATTGCCAAGTTAGAGCAAGCACCTATGATGGTGGAGTAGGGGAGATGTGCTCATCATCTACACAGCTACTTTGACTGTCTAGCCTTGCGTTGTCTTGCGAATCTTGTTGGGAAGATGGCGGAGTAGAATCTATAGAGAACCTCCGTTTCAGTTGCTCGGAAGGACCACCATCATCCAATGCCATGCCAATTTCCTTCAGCTTTACTGATTTTGCATTGTGAGTTCATACCGACAAGAAAAAGGAATATAATTCACTCTTCAGAACTCATTCATGCATGATACTGACGAACACTACTCTGATGAAAGGCAAAGTCATGATACGAGGATGGAATATCACTACAAACAAAGACACATCCGTGACATTTTGGGCCGAATGAATTTTTTTTCTGTCATACATATGACACTTCTATGACGATAATTGTGACAAAACCCGGTATCATCATAGATGTGGTGGGCTCCTACTTCTATGACAAAAATTCATGACAGAAAATGGGCTTTTCGTCCTAGGCGGGCCGGAGACGCAGCTCCATGAAATTCTTTGGGCCGTCCATGACGGAAAAAACCGTGGTAGAAGCGACGGCGAGGAAAATTTCAGGGAGTTCCCGGTTACGGTGGGTGGTCGGGGCCGAGCGATGCGCGTTTCTCTCGTACACGTACGCACGTGTGTGCGAGGCGTTGCCTCTAACTGAACCCGAGCGAGGCGTTTGGCTCTAACTAAACCCAAGTGATTGCACTGCAGGCTACGCATTACTAAACCTGAGCGATCGATGGATGGCTATTAACTGAACCCGATCGAGCGATTCCTTCGCTACTGCTGCTAACTGAAGCCGATCGATGTTTCCTCTCTAGATGAACAGTGAGCGTTGTGGGGGGGGGGGGGTGGATGAACAGTGAGTGGTGGCGTTGCCTCTGGATGAACAGGACCCTGTGGTGTGGAGGGCTGGATGAACAGGACGACCCTGTGGAGGGCTGGATGAACAGTAGACGGTGGAGGGGTGCCCGTGGAGGGGTGGTTGAACAGTAGCCGGTGGAGTAGCGCGTGGTGGAGGCTGGAGGAGGTCGACGGTAGCCCGTGGAGGCTGGAGGAGGTCGACGGTGGAGATGAATAGTATCCCGTGGAGTCCCGTTTTGCGGTACGCCACACCCCTCCTGATGAGCAGGACCCCCGTTTCGACCGTAGCGCTCCAACACAAGTCTGTTTCGTCCGTTTTGCAGTACGCCACACCCCTCCCGATGAATAGGACCCCCGTTTCGACCGTAGGAGGTCCGTTTCCTCCATTTTGCGGTATGCCAGACCCCTCCCGATGAACAGGATCCCGTTTTGAACGTGGCCGGTCGAACACAAGGCCGTTTCCTCAGTTCTGCGGTACGCCAGGCCTCGTTTCCATCGCCTGTTCCATCCAAGCCCTCCTAATGAACACGACGACGCATTCCGTTCCGACCCAGCTGGTTGGCTCCCCATGAACACGACGACGACGCTGTTTCTCCGTTCTGACCCAGCCATGTACACGAGCCCTGGCCGTACGTATGCGCGAGTAGGCGTTCGAGACCCTGCCCATATGTACATACGTGGATGTATTTTCTTTCTTGCACCCTAGCCGTTGTACGTACGTGTACATGCTACATGCGCGCCTCTACTACGACACGTGCGCGCCTCTACATCCACCAGTATGTACGTACACGTTCGCGACTAGAATGACAACGCTACATACGCTTCGACCAGGTGGGTCCCGACTGTCACGCACTTCCTTGCGTGCAAAGATGTAGCTGGTGGGTCCCATCAGTCAGGGGGGCAAATCGTTTTCTTTTCTTTTGCCTGGACGCACTTCCTTGCGTGCGAAGGTGTAGCTGGTGGGTCCCAGCAGTCAGGGGGGAAACGTTTTTTCATGAAATACAGTGGCCCGTCCGGTGGGTCCCTGCTGTCAGGTGGAGGAATCATTATTTTCTGCATAATAAGGAGGCACTTCCTTGCTGCGGCCGTGGACCCAGCTGTCAGCCTCTCCATGTACAGTCCATGTCCGATGGAAGTCGTTCCTTGACCATGTTGACCATGCCACGCCGAGAGCACCAGGGTGGTAGACGACGACGAGGCTAGGAAGGGGATGACGCGGAGCCGGGGAAGACGCGACAGTGGATGCCCACACGTAGAGGAGTATGAGGGTTCACTCGTTCGGCTGCAGTGTGAGGCTACCGTCGCCGCAGAATAACAGGGGGTGTGGGTGCGTAGAGGGATGGCCTGGCCAGCGGTGGGAGTAGTAGGGGGCGGTGAGGCATCCACGGCGCAAAAACATTTTCTGCAAATTGTAGTGGCCGAACTCTTTTGGGGCTTTTCTGCAAAAAAACATTCGAACCACCGAGGAGGTGTTGGGTCACAAATCCAACAGCTCCGAAGAGCTTGTATCACCAAAGCATCTAAGGTGTGGTAGCACATGATATTCTTACATACAGGAGAATATGATGTCCTCCTTCATCTTAGATGCTACGGTGATATGAGCTTCGAGGTCGTTGGATATGGGATCCAAGGGCATCTGAGTAGTTTTTGTACAAATTGTGTGCAATTCTCAAACTCATCAAGGTTTCCTGCAAAAATATTAAGACACATCATGTGAGCTGCTATATCTCAGATGTACAAGCTCCAAGCAACTTGTATCGGCATATAGCATCTAAGGTATGGGGGCACATGATATTCTCCCGGGGAGGAGGGGTGGGGGTGCACAACCAATCGGTGGTTGGGAGGGTGGGGACAAATATAATCTAAACAACCCTAAACAGAGCTCCACAATTTTATCTAAGGTCGAGGGGTTGACCGCCGACAATCATAGCTCCGCCTAAACACAACATTTGCATGTACTGTAGTACTAGACTTAATACTCATGTTCCAGTTTCATATTCATTTTAAATATTGAACTGAGGACCATGGATGTCTTACATTTTACTCCCTTCGTTCCTAAATATTAGTCTTTTTAGAGGTTTCAAATGGACTGGCACATACGGATGTATATAGACATATTTTAGAGTCTAGATTCACTCATTTTGCTTCGTATGTAGTCACTTGTTGAACTCTCTAAAAGACTAATGTTTAGGAATAGAAGGAGTATTTTTGAATTCGTGTCATACATGCATGGTTTGAAAAAATAGATGCACTATACTTATTGGATTGTTGTTGTGTTCGTGCGTGTGTCTCTATCTCTCTCTCTCTCTCTGTGTGTGTGTGTGTGTGTGGTCATATGCTTGATACATACAAAGTTTTCTCACCTCCATATTGTTCATCTTTTAAATTTGAATTTGCATTGGAAAACTTACTAGGGATACCATGAAATGTGAAATCCATGTTGAGATCACAATATCACAAACTCACTCTAATTCAACAACTCGTCAAAAATCAGTTACCACGATGAGATTAGTATTTGCAAGGAAAATACGAGTATTGTAGGTTCCTTTCATATTCTTGAATGGTAGGACCCAACGGCGTACCAGCCAGACCTTGGCTCGTGTTGATCCTAAAAAAACCCAGGCCCGTGTCCGTCGGTGGCGTGCATGGTACGCACATTAGTCAGCCTCAAACAGTCGAGCCTCAGTGTTTCAAGTTGAAATATCTGGTGGCCAAAATTCCAGCCCTAGGAAATTCCCCTCATGTCCCTGGTCCATAATGACTACGGATGAACAACGGAGGGAAGCTTTAGTAACTAGACAACGTTACCTACCGTGCCGAGCACGGTTCAATTCCCTCGGTCGCCTCTCGTCAGGGTCACCCGTCAACTACATTCCCTAGTACTACTACTGCTACACCAGGATGAGCACATAATTGAGCCCGTTTGTTCGTGCCTAGTACTTGAGTTAATATATCAGGCAATGCACTGGTACGGAGGGATTATCCTTTTACTCTGCATATATAACCTGTCTGAAGTCTAACTAAGCAAAATGTTTGACCAAATCCTTTCTTAAGAAATACAACAGGATAGATGTATGGCTTGAAAATTTATTGCATGATGCATGTTATAATATTGTTTCGAATCCTGGATCTTAAATTTCAGAAAATCCAAAAGTGAGCATAAATTCTTGAAACTGAGCATGGTCACGTGATATGGCACAAATATTACTTTGTAATTTTTTCTTCAATTTGAGACAAGCTGCTTATGACAAGTTGCACAAATGAAGAGCCAAGGTATTTTAGAACAAAGACCTGTCACGTTAAGGCAAACACTTTCACTATTGAAACCGTGGGCGTTTACGTGCCGCCACGAGTCCCCGCTTCTCATTGGCAGGTGACGTCCGAGCAAGCGTGTGAGTCGACGGGAGGCGTGTGAGTAGACCGCTGTGCCAGCTGTCAGGGAGGCGTGTGAGCAGACCGTTGTGCAGGCTCACTGGGAGGCGAGCCCTTTGGCCAGGCTCTGCCGCCCACCGTCGTCCCAACTGCTCCCACTTTTAATGTCGCCGGCGCCGCAGTTTAAAATCAACCCCGCACTACCCGGTATCGCTACAATCTTCTCTCTTCCTCTCCAATTCTCCTATCGTCTACCTCCAACTAACCTGACCTAAACGTACGCCATGCCGCATCACGATGGTCTGCCCTTAGTGTTCCAGTTTCCTGAGGAAGACACCCAGCCGGAGTCTCAAGAACATAAGGCGCTTTGGGACGAGCTTGAACTGGCCTTGCGGGAAGATGCCGCGCTTGTCCCCGCTCCCGTTCCGGCTCCCGTCACCCCGACTGTGCCAGCGCCCATCCCCGTGGCATTGATGGGCTGGGAGCCGCACATTATCGCCGAGCTTGATCCCACGGGGTTCCACGAGGTCCTCACCGACTTTCTGCGCCCGTGCACGTGCCAGCGCATGCGCCTGCGCGTGCACTCACGCGCACGCCTGTGCCGGTGCCTGTGCACCTGCCAGCGCATGCGCCTGCGCGTGCACTGACGTGCGTGCCTGTGCCGGTGCTCGTGCACACGAATGTCTCCACCGCGCCGTTGACAGTGCCTGTCCCCGCGCGGGTGCTAGTGCCCCCCTCAGCGGCATGGATGGCCGCCGTCAACCGCTTCCTTGCACCAAAGCCAGTCGCTCCTCCCGCCAGTTGACTCGCTCCAAAGTCCAGAACATTTTGGCCTTCCTTGAAGCTAGGCCAACGTCCAGGAGTACGCCAACAACGGTGCAAGACGCCGCCGTCGCCGTCGGTCAGTGGCCCGATGACACACAGAGCACAACAAAGGAGCCGCTTCCCACCGCAAGACGCCCCTGCCGCCGCTGCGTAATCTAAATTTGCCATGAACAACGTTCGGATTGCCATGCTTAAAATCCAAACGTTTATCATTTCCGTTTATTTTATATCGATTGTTGTATAATTTAAAGTCAGAGTCAGACTGAACGAAATCTATGGTTTGATCGATTGAATGTTCTACTAGAGCCGCATCAAATTAAATATAAAACGTCATCAAGCCATATGTATTCCTTGTCATCCAACGACCTAGACTGCTTCAATGTCGAGCGCTCAACACGTTTAGCGTGCAGTTAATTTCATGCCAAAAATAGTGCTAATCACATAATAACACGCAAATAATATCCTAGTACTTAATATCCGCATGCACTTAATATACTTCCAAATTAATGTGCATTGCACATACACACTGACTAGTGCTGCTAGTACATGAAACTAGTGCCATGACTTGTGAACGCGTCCAGATATGGTCAACGGCAACATCGCCCGTGAGTTCTTCGTGTTTGCTCGTGCGTCTAAATGCAGAAGGGGAGGAGAGAGAGAGAGCACACATGGAACCCACCAGTAAGTGAAGGAGAATAGTACTAAAAATAATATTACATGTTATCCATTAATTAGGTTGTGGTAATATAAAAACATTATGTGAACAAAGGGGGGTACAACAAACATTGCTGTTCTACGTATGTTGCCTATTGATGTGCGGCTTGAAGGCCCGGTCGCATGTTCGATCCTCGTCCTTTATTTTTTAATTTGTATATGGGTCCAAATTTGTTTCATGACATGTGGGCCCCTCGGTGTGTAGTTTGTAGCACTTTTATTTGTGGGTCGAAATTTGTTCCATTCCAAGTGGACTATCGGTGTGTAGTTTTGTAGCTTATTTATAATAATTAAAGAGAACAACATAGTTTTTTCAATAATACCATGGTGCGACGTTGAAGGCGAGAAAGGACGTGCGAGAGAGCGATGACTGAGCCAGAGGGAAATCAACTAGGGGAGTTGCGGGGGTTGCAACGGTGTTTGGAGTAGTTGTGGGCTGAATGCTATGAAAATATAATCTAAACCGACCGGAATAAATGCCTACACAAATTAATCCAAGGTTGGAGTGCCCCTCGCAATGTAAATAGCTCCAGCTTTGCGAGGGATGGAGAGGTAGTAGCTTTAATGCGTGGAATATACAGTGTGAGAAAGCGAGGTCAATCGAGAGACATATAGATAGAGAGACAAAGTGAGTATGGTCCGACATTCATTGAACAAATATATATGCTCTGGAGAGATATTGTCCTATTGAGCTTTTGGCGAGGGTGAGGGCTGTAAGATAGAGCTTGAGAGATGATCCAATCATAGACGTGTAGATATATTTTGTGCGTGGGAGGAAGCAAGGTCAACCGATCACATAGGGTCGCCGTGCGATCGGAAGAGTGAGACGGGTTGGAGAGAGTGACCTAGATAGACAATGTGCATGAGAGAGTATACAATGTGAATAGGTCAAATTGGGCTCAAACATGGTGATATATCGTTTTGTCCGAGAAAGAGCGAGGTCCATCGAGACATACAAAGAGAGAGAGAGAGAGAGAGAGAGAGAGAGATTGAGTGAGCGTGGCCCACCATGAGGTCGAAAGAGTGGCGGTGGCTTGGATGGATTGACCTAGATAGGCAATCTGCGTGAGAGAGTATAGAGTGTGTCGATCGAGGCCCGAACAAGGAGATATATCATTTGTGTGTGAAAGAAAACGATGTTAAATGAGACTCAGATAAAGAGAGCGAGATTGAGCGAGTGTGGCCCGCCGTGCGGAAGAAAGAGTGAGACAGTCTCGAGGGAGTGACCTAGATATACAATGTGCGTGCGTGCGCATGAGAGGTTGGGGGGGGGGCTAGATAGGCAATGCATGTATTTAGCGCGAGAGGGTGAGAGGGAGGGGAGAGAGAGAGAGAGCTCGGCATGGGGTGCAATGGCGGGTGTGTGAGGTAAATACATTTGGTAACAGAGTGGAAAAAGGGGTTGTGTAGTTGAGAGACTTAGAGATCAAAACATGGAGAGAAAGAATGAACATGTGTTGGAAACCGATAGCTTCCTAAGGTGGTTAGGAGAGGAAGATTGACCGATATAGGAAGTATGTAGCGTTTGTGCGGGGGGGGGGGGGGGGGGGGGGGGGGTAAAAACAACATTTGAATGTACATAGTACAAGACTTAATATCGATGTTTCAATTCGGTGTACATTGTAAGATTTGAACCGAGGACCATGCATACGGGTAATTATTTCAAATTCGTGCCATACTAAGTTTCGAAAAGTTGACATTGACTCAATTTGTTGTGCTTTTTTGTAGGTCATATGTTTGAATCCATCCAAAAGTTTTCTCACTACCATGGTGTTCATCATATACATATGAATTTGTATTAAAAAAGTAGCGTGGATATAGTGAAATGCAAAATCCAAGTTAGAATTGGATATCGCTACATGACACACACTCTAATTCAAATAACTAATTATGTGACACACACTCTAATCCACGTTAGCATGTATACAGTTTCGATTTTTTTTTTCAAATAACTCCTCATTAATTAATTTATAGTACTCCCTCTATTCACTTTTATAAGACCTGAAGACATTTCAGACAATGTGCAAAACAGTTCATTTTAAGTTGTCTGAAACGACTTACAAAAGTGAATGGAGGGAGTATCTCGTTTCGAATGACTAATTATTGCAAGGAAAACACGGGCATGGTAATACATACAGATTCGTTTGCAAATGAAAGAAGATTCGTTTGCATTCTCAAATGTAGGCGCACCAGGCAGACCAGGGTCGTGTCGGGGTGGACGCTGCTTTGGTGCCTTAAAGGCGCCTACCTTTTGGTCACTGACATGTGGGCCAGCAACCTGTTGGCCCCACATGTCATGTAGACAAAAGGCAGGTGCCTTAAGGCACCGAAGCATAGTCCTGTCGGGGTGGTCGCGTGTGTCGGACGGACGCGTAGCACCCAGCCACACACCCCTCCATCCCTCCCACACTCCCCCACCCCCACCCCCCCAAAAGGACGACGACAAAATAAGTTCGCGCTTCCCTGCAAAATCTCTCTTCTCCACCGTCCCCTTCCGCGCCCAGATTGCTCAAATCTCTAATTCGCCGCCAACCCAAGCAAAGTTCAAATCGCCCCCGTCTCGTCTCTTTCCCCACCTCTGTGCCGGACGATGACGACGAAGACGATGGTCACACTTCACCACCACACCGGAGCTACCTCATCTACGCCCTCGTCCACCGCACCGGGTGGTCCACCGACAATGTCGGCCGCCGCAACCGACTTGCCTCACAGATACCGAGTTCCACCGCATCGGGTGCGCTTCACCGATGCCGTATCCTAGCTCACCGGGGCTACTTCACCGAGCACATCGTCGCACCTCCGCCCCCCGAGGCCATTGGGGCTTCACCAACAGTCTCGCCCACCGCATTGTAGTGCTCCGCTGCCACTCAAGATCTCCATCGTGCGCGGCCAGCCAACGCTAGTGCATCACCCTCAACGGCTCTAAAGTGACCCACAGTCTAGCGAGGCGAGCATGCCCAAACGCCGGCCCAAACTAGGTATCCACACATCACTCCCTTGTGCACTGCTCCGACGATGTTTGGATATCCTTTCACTGCTCTCTTAGCTTACACCCCTATGCAACTTTGACTTTAACTCTTATTTCTTCTGGAGATATCATCTGAAACAAGCAAATCCATTTTTTAGCGAATCATGACGGCACTACGGGATCTGTTACACATCTTGCACACCCGTATAACCTTGTAAGTATCTGTCCTCCGGTACAACATCAAGGTCGATTCCTCTTATTTGATCAACCATTCGCCATGTCAAAAATGTAGAGGGGGATGCAAGGAGCACAAGGCCTGCACATCCAAGCAAGTGGTAACATGGACTTGTACATGGAACATCCCAAGCGCAAGCAGAGCTGCAATGAGCCTGTACAATGAGCTAGCGTAAGTCCCTGCATTTCATTTAATTCATACTGGCATTCGTGTATGATTTGTGTGTAGTGGCGGATCCACGAATTGAAGTTACCAGGGGCGAACATTTAACTTAAAAAATACGAAGGCACTTGCACTCTGGAATCAACATAACTTGAGAAATGTGAAGCTACATGCACTTTGAAAACCAGCTAATGATCCAAAGTAGTTCAGATTATAAACACTAAATGATGCAAGCACCAAAAAACACAAAATGCAACATGGTGTAAAAGGACTACAAACATGGTCTGTACCTGCTTGAATTATTCGTTCTCTGGCTGAAAATATCGAAGTGTAATCGCACCTATATCTATCCTGCACAAGTATGCCAATAGTTTCAAACAACAGATTAGAAAAGTATTTATGCTATGTTGTCATGATACGGGGACTTTCTGGTAGATGGCCTCGACGTTTCCTCAAGCTATGAAAATGCACTATAATTTGCTTGTCATCAATGCCTGCAAATCTCTGTCTCTCTCAACATAGTAGATCATCGTTAGACACTAAATCCTTCAATGAGCTTGCAAAATGCTTGGATTAGATCCCTCATTAGACACTATATGTTCATCACCAGGAGCATGTAAAATGTTTGCATCAAATCCTTCATTAGCAGTCTATTCATTAGACACTTCAGGCTCAAGAACAACATGAGCTTGTATGTTTGCACCGGAAACTTGATTAGATACATCGGATTCAGTCAGTTTAGTATTGATTGGGGGACTTATAAAATAAGTAGAAATTGGTTTCATTTTCTCATAGATTCCCTACATACAAGCAGTTTTACAACACCATCAGGTTTAACTATTGGCCAGAAATTGAAGAGTTGAATTAGATATAATCAGGGATGTGATGTACCTGCTCGTTGCGCATGCTACTCTTGCAAGCTGCGACTGTCCGTTTGCGCAAGCTCGATGCCATGCCCGTGCTACCGCCGCTGCCTCCACGTAGGCTACACCCAGGGTTGGATCTTCATCTTCTTGTCCTTCCGTTCGCTTGAAGCCCGGTGACCGCCCTCCAACGAGGGCGCAAGGAAGTGCCGTGTCGGTCTGTCCAGCGGCGTCTAGGTTAGGAGCAAACTAGACTAGAGGCTGGAGCGAATGAAATGGGATTTTTCCTGCTGTCGATCGATTGAGAGGCGCTCGTTTGGGCCGCGAGCCTGCTATAGGGCCTGCCTTGCACTTATATTATTGGCTCATCCAAATTGAAACATTTTTCTTCATTTTTTACATTGCCTACTCGTGCGTTGGGACGAACAAAACTAGCATGGGCCAACCTGGACGACTCAAACTAGGTGCACACTTTCCATCCACCTGAGGCGCCGCCCATACCAGCCCCTATGGTGGCATCGCCCCTTTTTGCGTGTATGATTGGATAGTGAAAAATACTCCAGTGACGCTTTTGATTTACCCACAGAATGGTTGAATTGCTTGTTTCTATGAACTGAGTTCGCCAATAATGTGAAGGATGCCAGTCTTTTCATCCTATTGTAGATTGCTTAGATCTCAATATGCCAAAAGTAATCGCATGAAATATACAGTAAAAGCCAGTGTGATGTGTGTCGTTACAACTAGTATGACTACACGTCCTCATATAACATATCAAGGACGCACCATCTTACCAGATTAACCATTAGACTTACCAATGCAGTGTGGGAAGAAAGAAGTATTGGGACTGCGTATCTGTCGGATTTCGGGTTCCCGCAGACCCTTGAGGTTTGAACTCTGGGGTGCGCACGAAGATCTCTCCCCCACCGACTCACGTCTCGAAGCCTCGCAAGGAATCTAGGCTACACGATGAAAAACACAAGGGACGCAAAGTTTATACTACTTTGGGCCACCGTTGTGGTGTAATACCCTAGTCTAGTTTGTGGTGTGGTGGATTGCCACATGGGCTGATGATGAACAATACAAGGGAAGAACAACCTCGCGACGGATGTTCTTGTGGTGGTGTTGTCCCTTTGGAGGGGTCGATTCCAGATGCCTCTATATTATGGTGGCTAGGCCTATATATAGAGTGAGAGGCCCTACTCCTCTTCCCAAATATTGAGCGGGAAGGGCGCCAACAATTGGCCATTTTGAAGGGGAACATCTAGTACACTTATCCTGACTAAAGTTGGTCCTCGACTGCCAAAGACTCTAACGATGACGCTGTCTTGGGCTCCATGTTGACCTCCATCCTGTCGCTCTGCTGGTCTTGGTTTTGTTGCTCCGAAATGGTAGCCTTTTCCCGATGCCTTGGCCTGTGCTTGCTCCCTTTGCACCAAAGGGGAAACAAGGACACTGCGCAGGCCGGCACCCGCCTGGCGCCTGCCTGGCCTCGATCGTCATGGCTTGCGTCATGGGCACCTCGCGAGGTACCCCTGCCTTGATCTCTCTGCCTCCCCGCGAGCCAGCCTGACAAGGCTGCCCCTGAGGAAGCTTCCTGTCGTCCGCCCCGCGAGGCTTGGCCCCTCCCGAGGGTCTTGAACTTGAGCTGATGAAGGTGGGCCACACTGGGCCATTTCTTGAGCCATGCTGCAGGCCGCAGGCAGACAAGTCTAGGGAACCCCATTCCCAGAACGCCGATAGTAGCCCCCGGGCCCAAGGCGCACCCGGACTTGGCTTAGCAGAGAAGCGAAGGGGCAAGTGCGAAGTGCCGCGGGCCCCAACAGCCTGCGGCCTTGGGCGCCGCGTGGCGGTTGATTGGGCGTGGGCGCCTCCGCTTTGCCATGATGCCTCAGCAACCGTCCGTATGACAAAAGGGCTATCCTGGGCCAAGCTTACTTTCTTTGCCCTCGTCAGTCATTTCTGCAGATCCCCTTTCTCGCTCCCCTTCTTCTCGGTTAAGAAATTCTCCAGATCTGCCTCAATTTCTCACTTCCGACGAACCATGGCGCCTCACAAGACCCCGACCGGGGCCTAGTACTCGCCGGCCCTGGATCCCCCGAATGTGTCGGAGAAGAATATTGCCCTCACGCGCCTGATGATGGTGGCGCAGGGCAACGAGGGGGCGACTGTGCTCAAGGTCGGTTCCGCCCAGCCTGAAGGTAAGGGGAGCACCTTCTACCTGATCTTTGTGAGCGCCATCATCGCCGATTTGGTGCCCCCATTTTCTGAGTTCTTCCTTGCTGTTCTTCGCCAATACAACTTGCAATCTCTGCACCTCCACCCCAACTCTATTCTTCTCCTGGCAATTTTTGCCTACTATTGTGAGGTTCACGTTGGAGTGATGCCCTGAGTGGCCCTGCTGCACCATTACTTCTCCCTCCGGGTTTCTGATGCCCATATCACCGCATGCGCGAGCTTTATCGCTTACTGCAACTCCAATGCCATATCGAAGCCTGGGAAGAGGATCGAGGGCTTTCGGAGCAAGTGGGTTATGGTGGATGCTGGGCGCATCCACCCTCGACTAGTGCTGCCTACGGGACAGCCCAAGGCCTTTGATGCGTGATCTCGCACGGAGCTTGTCGACCCCCGTGCGAAGGTGGTGCTGAAGAGGATAAATGCGGACCTGCGGCCAGGCAACTTGGTGGCGGCGAAGCTGACCAGGGCTATGCTCCTAAGGGAGTTCCTGGAGTACCGGGTGGCTCCACTTCGGGAGCACTCGCTCCCATTGTGGAGGCTTGGGGAAGCAGATGCCGCCCTCCGCCTGAGCTCTGAGGCCCTCGCCGATGAAAATCTGGCTGCGGCCCTCCATTCCTTGGTTGGGGGAGACGTGGCAATCCCGGAGGGCGCTCCTATCCCCCGGTTCCTTCGTGATGATTGGGAGTAGGTGGTGAACGCCACACCCACCATCAACAGGGAAGGTCTGGTGCTGGCGGAAGCTCCCGAGGACCTGGCGGCGTTGGCGATGATGAACGTGTCCTCCGACGACTCCAGCGGGGAGGAGGAAGAAGAGGAGGAGGAAGAAGAGTCCGACTCTGAGGCGACCGACGGAGAGTCGGGGGAGTCCTTCCCTCGGCGCAGATCCCGCGCCCTTCGCTCCATGCCGGATGACGACGAGGCCGGCGCCAGGCGAGGCGGAGAGGACCGCACTTGGTCCCGAGGAAGGACAGGACGGGGCTGGTTCCCCGAGAGTCTGCTCTGGTCTCGGGGCAGTCCGAGGGCAGTCCCAACTCCTCCAACGCGCCCTCTGCTTCTGGGCCTCCCGAGGTTGACCCCTGCAGTAGGCCCTCGGGCTTCAAGTTTGGCCGGAGGCTGCTTGAGTCCGCGAACGACGACCAGTAAGTGCTTGAATCATGTTTTGCTTCCTGTTTCCGTTGCCAAGGCTTGATGTCTGCATCCTTTTGGTTAGGCCGGCGCCTGCAGCAAAAAGGCTGAAAGGGGCCTCAGTGGCCCTACTTGGGGCGAGTTCGCCTGCCGGGGCAGCGCCTTCATCTGCGGGGAAAGAAGGCGGCGAAGCTCGTGCCTCCCCTGCCCGGTCATCCTCGCGAGGCCAGGTGGGGTGCACCGGCATGGATCCAGCCCCCACGACCAAGGCGACTCCCAAGGCGGCCACGCTTAGCACCATTGCTGAGGCCGCCGGGGCTCAGAAGGCCCTGACGCTTGGTGACGTGATCACACTGCCATCTTCTCCTCCTATTCCGCTGACCGCTGCTCCCCTCACTCCTTCCATCATCCTGGACCGCGCCATTGCTGAATTAAGCCGCCTGCATGAAGATCTCCAGGGTGCCGACCCTCGCCTGGTGGCTGGGCGCCTGGAGCTAGCCTCTGGATGGATCCGCTCAGACGCCTCCGTCCGAGCGGCGCTGAGCTAGGCCGTGTCAACCTTCGATGAGGAGAAGCAGGCCACATCCCAAGCCAAGGCCGCTCGCGACGCTGCCTTGGGTGACGCTGCTGATGCCCGGGGCTGCTGCAAGGCACTGGAGGACGAGCTGCAAGGCTTGCGCGACGAGCTCGCCAAGGAGGTCCGCGACCGCCTGGAGAAGGAGAAGGAGATGAAGACTCGAGAAGCTGCTGTCAGGGACCGTGATGCTGAGCTCGATGAGCGTCATGGCCGGTTGGAGACGCTGGAGCAGGCGCTGAAGGCGGAGAGGATCCGGCTGGACGACAAGGCAAAGGTTCTTGCTGAGGATTGGGTGGCCTTCGTGAAGCTGGAAGAGAAGGCTCGCGCCGCGCTGAAGATGCTTTATGATGGCGGCTTAGAGAAGCCGTTGGCTGGCGCAGAGGACGGCCCCGCCGAGCTGCTTCCCTTCCTTGTCCATGCACTTGAAGATGTCGCAGATGGCCTTGTCTCACGACCGAGGCCGAGGCGCGTGTCCTTTCTCCCGCAGTGCTGACGCGTGTCCTCAGCCACGTCTACCTTCGCGACCCCAACGTCGACCTCGACAACCTGCTAGAACCTGTGAGCGGCGAGCTTGCCGCTGCTGCTGCTGAGGTTGTGAAGGGCCGAGCTGAGGCCTTGTTGGCAAGGTTCCGCGCCTTCAGCACCAGGCCTAGGCGAGATGCTGCCAGCTCCGCGGCTTCAGGAGGTGGAGCTGCCCAGCACGACCCCACCACAAGCGACGACGCTGCCGGAAAGTGATCCCTTCACGGCTTGCGGCCTATTTGAATTCCTGCAATACGCATCATGCCTCGTGGAGGCATTTAAACTTGTGTTTGGCATTGTGAAAACAACCTATGGCCTGTAATATTTTCTTTTGAATTCCCCAGAATTTTCATTTTTTATCCCTCCTATTTGCTTGTGTTCTGCGTCGGTAGGGCCCGGCCCCGCGCATACCTCAGCCGCTGTTAGCCCCAACCGGAAACCAGGACGGGACCAAGGAGTGAGGGGCTACGTGACCAGTTAGGATCATGAGTGGCGATGCTTAGGAGTCCCCCTTGATGCGCGAACATCAAGTAGGGAAGGGAGGCATAGGAGTGGATTTGTCGTTCTACGTCGGCAGGGCCCGGCCCCGCGCATACCTCAGCCGCTGTTAGCCCCGACCGGAAACCAGGACGGGACTAAGGAGTGAGGGGCTACGTGGCCAGTTAGGCTCCTGAGTCGTAATGCTCTGGAGTCCCCCTTGACGCTCAAATGGTCTTCGTACATTGGCTCCGCTCCGGGAGGGGCGCGCGACGAACCAGGCCCAAGGGACCTGGCTGGGTGGCGTGCGCCCGGGCGTGGCCCAGACGTAGCCCCCGTGTCCAGCCCCCTCGCGTGGCGCTTCTGAGGGGAGGCGTTACGATAGGTACGGACACTGAGCCCTGGGCTCCCTGAGGTTGATGCGGCCATGGGCCGCCCTCAGTTGTTTATCACCAGCGGGGAGCATAGTACTTCTGTATGTGGGAGGGGTAGATTCTAGATGCCTCTATACTATGGTGGCTAGCCCTATATATAGAGTGAGAGGCCCTGGTCCTCTTCCCAAATATTGAGCGGGAAGGGCGCCAACAATTGGCCATTTTGAAGGGGAACATCTAGTACACTTATCCTGACTAAAGTTGGTCTTCGACTGCCAAAGACTCTGACGATGATGCTGTCTTGGGCTCCATGGTGACCTCCATCCTATCGCTCTGCTGGTCTTGGTCTTGTTGCACCAAAATGGTAGCCTTTGCCTGATGCCTTGGCCTGTGCTTGCTCCCTTTGCACCAAAGGGGAAACAAGGACGCTGCGCAGGCCGGCGCCCGCTTGGCGCCTTCCTATCCTCGATCGTCATGGCTTGCGTCACGGGCACCTCATGAGGTACCCCTGCCTTGATCTCTCCGCCTCCCCGCGAGCCAACCTGGCAAGGCTGCCCCTGAGGAAGCTTCCTGTCATCCACCCCGCGAGGTTTGGCCCCTCACGAGGGTCTTGAGCTTGAGCTGATGAAGGTGGGTCGCACTGGGCCATTTCTTGAGCCATGCTGCAGGCCACAGGCACGCAAGTCTGGGGACCCCCTTTCCGAGAACGCCGACAATATCCAAGCAATTGATGCCATGGACTCCTCCGTACAACTTTGTAAGCGAAAAATAAGTTGCCGTGTGCCTGTACAAAGAACTAGCGTAAGTTCAGTTACCTGCTTCTCGGAATTTTAGTTAGCCACTTATTGCAAAATTGTTGAATTATGTTG
This sequence comes from Triticum aestivum, assembly GCF_018294505.1. NCBI lineage: Eukaryota > Viridiplantae > Streptophyta > Magnoliopsida > Poales > Poaceae > Triticum > Triticum aestivum. Next base: position 279,438,165 of record NC_057807.1, read on the forward strand.
CTTGGCTTAATTTAGTTTGCTACTGATTACATAATGCCACAACCTGTTAATCATATTGTAGACTGCGCCTATCTATGTGTTTGACACTTACTGTTAAGAATTACCTGTTTGCCTTAACTTAAATATCTACTTGTTTGTTTAACTGCTTTGCTGCTGCAACAGCGGGTTACAATGATGTTAATAACTACTTTTCAGCATCCAATTGAAACTCTTTAATTCCTTGTTTGTTTAACTGGTTTGCTGTTATAACTCCCAGTTGAGATGTTTTGCTAACTTCAACTTTTATGAATCAAATGGAACTTTAATGGCAAAATAGGTTAGCCCAAGATTAAAGAGCGAGGTCCCCATGGATGTTGCATCATCCCACAGCATCGGAACCGGTGTCACATCCCTAGTCTGGTATGACCTAGACTAGCTAGTCATTTGTGCATCATATTTAAATTTCATTTAAATTTGAAATGAGGATTGGTGGAACCCTCAGAATCATTTTTGAAAATGACCCAACTAAAAATTTCTCCAAAAGGGTCCAAGAAAATGCTCATGTTGCTCTCTGAAAATATTGGACAGAGATAAAAATCAAAACAATATTTTTAGGAGCTCATGGACATTTATTTTGGCCATTTGGATTAATTCGATAAATATTTGCATTGGAAATATATTTCTATATATATGAAATATGGTCCAAAATATTGTGCCATTTATAAAGGAACTCTGGAATAATATATCTAGCTCCTGCAAAAATTGGCATAAGGTATTAAATTGATTTAGTATTTTATTAAATCCAAACAAATGTCAGAAAATTAGAAAACAAAAATAAAAGGAAGGAGGGGCTTACCTGGGGCTCCCCCCTGTGCAGCCCAGCCACAGCAGGCCGGCCCAGCCAGCAGGCGGCCCAGCCCACCTGGCCCCCCTCCTCTGTCGTCTACCTCCCCGACAGGGGAACGGCGCGTGCCCGATGCGCGCGCACCGCCGCGCCGCGCCACCTCCTCCCTCCCTGCTTGCCTGTCCTCCCCTCGTCGCTCTGGATGGACCGAATGACGCCACGCGACGCCCCGCACCTCTCTCCACTCTCTCATTCCTCCCCCTCCCCTGGTTCTCTCTCCCCCCGACCGCCCGAACGCGCCCGTCGCCACCGCTCGCCGTAGCCATCGCCACCGGCCTCCCCTCGCCTCCCCGACACGCGCGGAAGCTCCGCCCCCTCGCCCTGAAGCTCCTCGTCGAGCCACGCACCTCCGGACGGCCTCCATCACCGCTATCGCCATAGTCTTCCTCCTCGGGCTCCGCCGTCCGCCGCCGTCGATTCGCCGTCACCAGGCCTCCCCCGACCCCGCTGTGCTGCTCTGCGTGATCGCCATGAGCTTCTTCCTGTTTCCCCTCTCTTCTCCCCCCCGTTCCCGTGCCGTAGCACCGTTCCCCACCACGGCCGAAGCCTCTCGCCGCTGTCCATGTCGCTGTCGCCGTCTCGGCCCGCCTCCGCCCAGAATAAGCACCCTAGCATGCTCCCGGTGCCACGAGGGTGCCGCCGAGCCCCTCAGGTGGCCTCCCCGTGCCCCGCAGCCCGTTTCCGCTGGAAGCCGAGCTCCGGTCGCCGCCCCGAGCTCCGCTCCGGCGAGCTCCGCCGCCCCCGCAGCCTCCCGCATGAACCACTAGTTGCGCGCGAGCCTGGGCTTCGCGTGGGTGGTCTCCGCCGCCCGAATGGTCGCCGGAACGGCGATCCCGAGCCCCTCCGCCGCGTTTGCTGCCGCCGGTGGCTAAACGCCGGCGTTTTAGCCCCGGTTGACCAGGAGGTTTGACCCCCCCCTGACACTGACAGTGGGCCCTGTCGGCAGGTGATTAGCTTAGTGCTAATCACCGTTAACTAACCCCCCCTGACACTGACAGTGGGCCCCGGTGCCCCCTAACCTTTTAATTAAACTAAATTAACCCCTGTTAACCCCCCTGTCACTGACGTGTGGGTCCCACACGTCAGGTTTGACCCGGACCAGCCCAGTTGACCGCTGACGTCGTGCTGACTCATGCTGGCGCTATAATATGATTTCTGGATTTAAATTAATCAGAAAATTCCAGAAATTGTTTTAAACTTCAAAAATTCATAACAATTCAACCGTAGCTCAGATTAAAATAATTTATATATGAAAAATTATCAGAAAAATGCAACCTTTCCATCTGTACTAGTTTCATGCATGGCAAACCAACTTATACATGCTGAATATGGGAAAACACATTATGGCATATATAAGAGACTTAATTTAGAAATGCATTTGAACCTTTGGTTCAAATGGACTTCAAACCAATTGAATACTAGTTGCATTAGCTCAAACAGCATCACATCTACATGCCATGCTCATGCATCATATTGTTGCATATGATTGTGTTTTGATTGCCGGCACCGTTCCTTCTCGATAGGTCCTGCTCCGGAGACGTTCCAGAGTACCTGTCTGTGAAGCAGTGCCTCCCTTGTTGATTTACCAGGCAAGCAAACCCCCTTGTTCATTTCGATAAAACCCTACTCTCTCGCTCCTGCTCTCAGTTATTGCATTAGGACAACAACGATTCATCTGCTACTTTGTGCTGCGGTAGTTGAACCCATTCCTCTGCATGACCTGTCATTGCCACAGTAAATAGTTGAAACCCACTAGCATGTGTAGGAGTTGATTGAAGCCACTGATGTGTTCCTACCATGCTATGCCTGCTATTGCTTAGAGTTGTGTCAGGTCTGATTCATTGGGAATGAATTGGAGTGTTACGATATGTTCTGATGCTGAGAGTTAAGTGTGTGAACACGATTTGGTAAAGGTAGCGGTGAGAGGCCATGTAGGAGTACATGGTGGGTTGTCTCACTGGAACCGTCCTTAAGCACTGAGTTCTATGTATGTTGTCCAATGACTCGATACTACCACACATTGGGTCCGGGCTCAAGCCCTCTCGACTTATTAACCAACTTGATCTCTGTCCAGGAGTCGCAACTAGTTTCTGGTGTTTGTAGGTAGTGCTATTTTTCTACCAAGTGGCACCCGGCAGGGTGGGCTTGGGACAGACTAGGCACACGTGGCCGGTGTACCGAGTGGCACCCGGTTGGTGGGCTCGGGAACCCTGTACACATCGTTTGGGGCCGTAAGCGACACCCCGGCCGGATCTCCTTGCGGATGGAACCCGAATAGGCGATAAACCTGGACTAGAGTCTTGTGTGGTTAGTCAGGTCGTGGCCGACACCCTCGCCAGGCTTCCGCTTGAAGGTTGCCGAGATACATGACGTGTACATGGCGGTAAGTGGCGAGAGCGTGTGTGAAGAAGTACACCCCTGCAGGGTTAACATGATCTATTCGAATAGCCGGGTCCGCGGTTATGGACTTCTTGGATGCTTACATGGTACATAGACAACTTGAAGTGGATACTATAAAATGCTCAAGACAAGTGTGAGTGCTATGGATGGCCTTCTCGTAGGGAGACGGGGATGAATCCATAGTAGTGTATTGTGTGGTGATTAGTGGACTCGTGTACGTTGTTTCACCTCCAGAGTTTCTGGTAGTCGTAGAACAGGATAGCCACAGAGTCAAAGCTGGCTTGCTGCAACTAAACCCCACATTACCCTCTTGATACAAATGCATGTATGATAGGATCTGATGTAAGTCTTGCTGAGTACCTTTGTACTCATGTTGCTTTATTTATGTTTTTGCAGCGGAGACTTCGGTCTTACTAGTGTTCTCGTGGACTTCGACTAGTAGCTAGTACCTCAGCTACGATCTTGATCGGATGTTGTAGATAGTCAGGCTCTTCAGCCTTTTTCATTTGTAGATGTCTGTACCCAGACATGTAATGCTTCCGCTTGTTGCTTGATTGCTCTGACTGTTGGGTCATGTGACCCCTGTTTGTAATAATGCTATGATGGCTCTTCTGAGCCTTTATCTATATGAGTTGTTGAGTTATGCTGTGATGCCATGTTGTACAGCACATACTTGCATGTTATGCGTACGTGTAATGTGTATTGCTATGTGTGGGATCTGACTATCTAGTTGTTTATCCTTAGTAGCTCTCTTACCGGGAAATGTCTCCTAGTGCTTCCACTGAGCCCTGGTAGCTTGCTACTGCTCCGGAACACTTAGGCTGGCCGGCATGTGTCCTTCTTCGATCCTGTGTCTGTCCCTTCGGGGAAATGTCACGCGATGAATACCGGAGTCCTGCTAGCCCGCTACAGCCCGGTTCACCGGAGTCCTGTTAGCCCAGTGCTACAGCCTGGATTCACTCGCTGATGACCGACACGTTCGATGCTGGGTCATGGATGCCTGTCCCTGTAAGTTAGTGCCACTTTGGGTTTACGACTAGCCATGTCAGCCCGGGCTCTTTATCATATGGATGCTAGCGACACCATCATATACGTGTGCCAAAAGGCGCAAACGGTCCCGGGCAAAGGTAAGGCGACACCCGTGGGGATACCGTGCGTGAGGCCGCAAAGTGATATGAAGTGTTACATGCTAGATCGATGTGGCATTGAGTCGGGGTCCTGACAGCTTTGGTATCAGAGCCTGACTGCCTGTAGGATTACCAAGCCAAACTGGTCGAAGTTGAGTCTAGAAAATCTTTAGTTATGTAAGGGAATTGATTGTGGGAAGGAACGTAAGGCTCTTTTTACTCCTTTACCTCACGGCCTTCTGATCTGAGTCATCCTATCTTTCCTACGGGGTTAAGGAACTAGGCTTTCTCTTCCGTCTATCAGGATCACGTGATACTACTCCGTAGTCCCATAGGATTGGTTGATCAGAGTCATACCCCAGTTTTGAGTATTTCCGGTGTAGTCTGTTTAGTATAATCTCAGAACCTTGAGTAATGCTGATGAGTATGTTATTGCCCCATTTTAGTAGGATGTCTCATTCTGAGCTTTTTACTGCCGTTATGCTGCCGGAATTTCCCTAGGAGTTCGAGTGATACTAATCCCTTGTCCTACATTCTATAGCCTATAGATTGATGTTGACTCCGTCCCTGGTTTCGTTTCTCAGGATGTCATCAAGTTCTGTTGCTCGTAGCCAGAACCATGGAGATGGTAGGGATGAGGATCCTCCCGAACCACCTTCGTTGACAGAGTTCATGTTAGAAATGGAGAGGAACAAGCGTGAGTCTAACCGTTTGTTGGCACGTATCGAGGAGAACACCGCACATCAGTTCAAAGGGTCTGCTACCATTCATGATTTCATTCGCTTGCACCCACCTACCTTTCATCATTCCATCGAGCCACTCGATGCAGATGACTGGCTCCGTAGCATCACTCATAAGCTGCGTTCCGCGAACGTAGCTGAAGATGACAAGGTCACTTATGCCACATACCACCTGGAAGGTCCTGCTAGTCTTTGGTGGCAGAACTATGAGGCTATGCTTCCAGCTGGCCAGATTCCTACCTGGAAGGATTTCACTGAGGCTTTTCGCGAGCATCACATTCCCCAGGCCCTCCTTGATCGCAAGAGAGAAGAGTTCTGTAGTTTCACCCAGAGTAAGATGGCTGTTGATGCTTATAGCAGAGAGTTCGAGAACCTTGCCCGCTATGCCACAGAAGAAGTGTCCACGGACGCCAAGAAGCAGGCTAGGTTCCGGAAGGGTCTCAACCCCAAGTTGCGTCGTGATCTCCACCTGCATCATTGTGATACATTCCAAGCCCTTGTGAACAAGGCCATCAATGCAGAGACAGCTCAGCTCACTTACGAGGAGTCTCGTAAGCACACCCGTGATTTGGGATCTTCCTCTGGCTCTAGTTCCCAGAAGCGCCGGATTTGGGTTCCAAACTCCGCTCTTCCTTCCGGTTATGCACCGAGGCCATCCTATGTGGTGCCTTCCCCAGCTCAGTCGTATGTTCCACCCAGGCCTACTGGTAGACCGCTTGTCAGTGCGGGTCCACGTCCAACCTCAGGGACTTGCTTCACATGCGGGAAGCCAGGACACTATGCACGTGACTGCTCTCAAACTAGTTATGCTCCACCCCAGGCCGAGAAGACTGTTGGCTGTGTTAAGCCATCACGCAAGATGATCAGTGTCAAGTCAGCCCCCACTGAACGTGGACGTGTGCATCACGTCTCAGCTAAAGACGCTCATGATGATCCAGATGTCGTTCTTGGTACACTCCTTGTCAATTGTCACCCAGCATCAGTTCTATTCGATACTGGAGCATCTCACTCCTTCATTTCTGAAGGCTATGCTCGTTTGCACGACATGTCATTTTGTGATATGCCAACTCCGCTTGAAATCCAAACCCCAGGGTCTAGATGGCAGACCACCAGATCAGCCATGGTAATGAAATCCTTGTTGATAGACTTGTATTCCTTGCATCACTTGTAGCCCTCAAGTCCTCAGATATTAACATCATCTTGGGTATGGACTGGATGACAGCTCATCATGCCAAGATTGATTGTTACACAAGATCTGTTCAGCTTACACACCCATCTGGCAAGATAGTCACCGTCTCCACTAGAGTTGCAAAGCGTCAGCTCTATTCTCTTAATGCCAGCCCTCTTCCAGACCTTGAAGATATACCGGTAGTCCGTGACTTTCCGGATGTCTTTCCAGAGGAACTGCCAGGTGTTCCACCTGATAGAGATGTAGAGTTCGTCATAGATCTTATCCCAGGAACAGCTCCAATCTCCCGGAGACCTTACAAGATGGCACCCCTAGAACTAGCCGAGCTTAAGAAACAACTCGATGAGTCCTTGCAAAAGGGTTTCATCCGTCCTAGTTCTTCTCCTTGGGCTTGCCCCGTCCTCTTCGTCAAGAAGAAAGACGGTACAGACCGGATGGTTGTAGATTATCGTCCCGTTAATTTGGTCACGATAAAGAACAAGTATCCGCTCCCCAGGATCAACGACCTGTATGACCAGCTCGCTGGATCCTCAGTCTTCTCCAAGATGGATTTGAGGTTAGGATACCACCAAATTAAGATCAGAAACGGGGACATTCCCAAGACAGCTTTTGTCACTCGTTATGGTCAGTACGAGTACACCGTCATGTCCTTTGGCCTAACCAACGCCCCAGCCACATTCTCCCGCTTGATGAACTCGATCTTCATGGAGTACTTAGATAAGTTCGTCGTGGTTTACCTCGATGATATTCTTATTTACTCGAAGAACGAGGAAGAGCATGCCGAACATCTTAGACTTGTTTAGAAAAACTCAGAGAGCACCGCCTTTATGCCAAGTTCTCCAAGTGTGAATTTTGGTTGCCAGAAGTGACCTACTTAGGCCACGTAATCTCTGGTAAGGGCATTGCTGTCAATCCCGAGAGAGTTCAAGCCGTTCTCGATTGGACTCCACCTGAGACCGTTAAACAAGTTAGGAGTTTCCTTGGTCTAGCCAGCTATTGTCGCCGCTTTGTTGAAAACTTCTCCAAAGTAGCCAAACCCCTCACGGAACTTCTCAAGAAAGATAAAAAGTTCGAGTGGTCCCCACAGTGTGAGTACAGTTTTCAGGAACTGAAAAGACGCCTGACTTCTGCTCCCATACTTGTGCCACCGGATTTCACTAAAGACTTTATTATCTACTGCGACGCCTCACGACAGGGACTAGGTTGCATTCTTATGCAGGATCGTCATGTGATTGCCTATGCATCTCGACAGTTGCATCCACATGAGGAGAATTATCCTACACATGATCTAGAGCTTGCAGCCGTAGTCTATGCACTCAAGACCTGGTGACATTACCTCCTTGGTAAACGTTGCGAGATCTACACCGATCACCAGAGTCTCAAGTATATCTTCACCCAACCGGATCTGAACCTTAGGCAAAGACGTTGGTTGGAGTTAATCACAGATTATGATCTAGGGATTACCTACACCCCAGGCAAAGCCAATGTCATGGCTGATGCTCTAAGCCGTAAATCCTATTGCAACAATCTCATGTTGCAGCAAGGCCAACCACTTCTCCATGAGGAATTCTGTAAGCTTAATCTTCACATAGCTCCTCGCGGTTTTCTTTCTACCTTGGTGGCAAAACCTGATCTTGAGGATCGGATTATCGCTGCTCAAAAGCAAGACACAGGAATTTCTCGGATCAAGAGAAACATTAAGAAGGAAGTTGGTGGATGTTTCTCTATGGATGATCGTGTTGTTGTTTTCTTTGAGAATCGCTTGGTGGTTCCCAAGAATCAACATCTGCGACAATTGATTCTTAAGGAGGCGCATGAATCTCCTCTCACCATTCATCCCGGTAGTACTAAGATGTATCAGGACCTACGCCAGAGGTTCTGGTGGACTAGGATGAAGAGAGAAATCGCTGAGTTCATTGCTAAATGTGACGTATGTCGTCGCGTTAAGGCAGAGCATCAAAGACCTGCTGGCACCCTTCAGCCTTTAGCTATTCCTGAATGGAAATGGGATAAAGTTGGTATGGACTTCATCACCGGCTTTCCCAGGACCAAGAGAGGGAATAACGCTATCTTCGTAGTCGTTGATCGTCTTTCCAAAGTGGCTCACTTCCTTCCTGTTCGAGAGAGTATCACTGCTAGTCAGCTTGCTGACTTATATATTTCTCGAATAGTGTCACTTCATGGTGTTCCACTAGAGATCAATTCAGACCGTGGCAGTCTTTTCACTTCTCATTTCTGGGAGAGTTTCCAAACTGCCATGGGAACCCATCTTTCCTTCAGTACCGCTTTCCACCCTCAGTCGAGTGGTCAGGTGGAACGGGTCAATCAAATTCTCGAAGACATGCTCAGAGCTTGCGTTATCTCATTCGGTATGGATTGGGAGAAATGTCTTCCTTTCGCCGAGTTTGCTTATAACAATAGCTACCAATCCAGCCTCAAGAAAGCTCCTTTTGAGGTTCTCTATGGACGAAGATGTCGAACACCTTTGAACTGGTCAGAAACCGGTGAAAGACAATTCTTTGGACCGGACATGATCCAGGAGGCAGAAGAGCAAGTTCGCATCATTCGTGAGAATTTGAAAACAGCCCAGTCTCGTCAGAAAAGCCAGTACGATCGTCATCATAAGGATATGACTTATGAAATTGGCGACCAAGCTTACCTTCGGGTTACTCCTTTGAAGGGTACCCATCGTTTCGGTATCAAGGGCAAGTTGGCTCCTCGTTACATTGGTCCTTTTCGTATTCTCGCTAAACGAGGAGAGGTTGCCTACCAGTTGGAACTACCCCCACATCTTTCTCGAGTTCATGATGTCTTCCACGTCTCTCAACTCAGGCGTTGCTTCTCGGATCCCATCCGCGGAGTGGACCACGAAACGCTTGATCTCCAAGATAACCTCACATACCGAGAGTACCCGGTTCGCATTCTTGATCAAGCAGAGCGTGTTACTCGACGTCAGAACATCAAGTTTCTCAAAGTTCAGTGGTCTCATCATTCCGAGAGAGAAGCTACTTGGGAGCGAGAAGATCGTCTTCGACTGGAGTACCCCACTTTCTTTCCGTCGACCCCTGAATCTCGAGACGAGATTCTTTCAAGTGGGGGCGAGTTGTCACATCCCTAGTCTGGTATGACTTAGACTAGCTAGCCATTTGTGCATCATATTTAAATTTCATTTAAATTTGAAATGAGGATTGGTGGAACCCTCAGAATCATTTTTGAAAATGACCCAAATAAAAATTTCTCCAAAAGGGTCCAAGAAAATGCTCATGTTGCTCTCTGAAAATATTGGACAGAGATAAAAATCAAAACAATATTTTTAGGAGCTCATGGACATTTATTTTGGCCATTTGGATTAATTCGATAAATATTTGCATTGGAAATATATTTCTATATATATGAAATATGGTCCAAAAATTTTGCCATTTTTAAAGGAACTCTTGAATAATATATCCAGCTCCTGCAAAAATTTGCAATAAGGTATTAAATTGATTTAGTATTTTATTAAATCAAACAAATGTCAGAAAAATTAGAAAACAAAAATAAAAGGAAGGAGGGGCTTACCTGGGGCTCCCCCCTGTGCAGCCCAGCCGCAGCAGGCCGGCCCAGCCAGCAGGCGGCCCAGCCCACCTGGCCCCCCCTCCTCTGTCGTCTACCTCCCCGACAGGGGAACGACGCGTGCCCGACGTGCGCGCACCGCCGCGCCGCGCCACCTCCTCCCTCCCTACTTGCCTGTCCTCCCCTCGTCGCTCTGGATGGACCGGACGACGCCACGCGACGCCCCGCACCTCTCTCCTACTCTCTCATTCCTCCCCCTCCCCTGGTTCTCTCTCTCCCGACCGCCCGAACGCGCCCGTCGCCACCGCTCGCCGTAGCCATCGCCACCGGCCTCCCCTCGCCTCCCCGACACGCGCGGAAGCTCCGCCCCCTCGCCCTGAAGCTCCTCGTCGAGCCACGCACCTCCGGACGACCTCCATCGCCGCTATCGCCATCGTCTTCCTCCTCGGGCTCCGCCGTCCGCCGCCGTCGATTCACCGTCACCAGGTCTCCCCCGACCCCGCTGTGCTGCTCTACGTGATCGCCGTGAGCTTCTTCCTGTTTCCCCTCTCTTCTCCCCCCCGTTCCCGTGCCGTAGCACCGTTCCCCACCACGGCCGAAGCCTCTCGCCGCTGTCCATGTCGCCGTCGCCGTCTCGGCCCGCCTCCGCCCAGAATAATCACCCTAGCGTGCTCCCGGTGCCACGAGGGTGCCGCCGAGCCCCTCAGGTGGCCTCCCCGTGCCCCGCAGCCCATTTCCGCTCGAAGCCGAGCTCCGGCCGCCGCCCCGAGCTCCGCTCCGGCGAGCTCCGCCGCCCCCGCAGCCTCCCGCATGAACCACTAGTTGCGCGTGAGCATGGGCTTCGCGTGGGTGGTCTCCGCCGCCCGAATGGTCGCCGGAACGGCGATCCCGAGCCCCTCCGCCGCGTTTGCTGCCGCCGGCGGCTAAACGCCGGCGTTTTAGCCCCGGTTGACCAGGAGGTTTGACCCCCCCCTCCCCCTGACACTGACAGTGGGCCCTGTCGGCAGGTGATTAGCTTAGTGCTAATCACCGTTAACTAACCCCCCCTGACACTGACAGTGGGCCCCGGTGCCCCCTAACCATTTACTTAAACTAAATTAACCCCTGTTAACCCCCCTGTCACTGACGTGTGGGTCCCACACATCAGGTTTGACCCGGACCAGCCCAGTTGACTGCTGACGTCATGCTTACTCAATGTTGACGCAATATATAATTTCTGGATTTAAATTAAATCAGGAAATTCCAGAAATTGTTTTAAACTTCAATAATTCATAACAATTCAACCGTAGCTCAGATTAAAATAATTTATATATGAAAAATTATCAGAAAAATGCAACCTTTCCATCTGTACTAGTTTCATGCATGACAAACCAACTTATACATGCTGAATATGGGAAAACACATTAGGGCATATATAAGAGACTTAATTTAGAAATGCATTTGAACCTTTGGTTCAAATGGACTTCAAACCAAATTGAATACTAGTTGCATTAGCCCAAACAGCATCACATCTACATGCCATGCTCATGCATCATATTGTTGCATATGATTGTGTTTTGATTGCCGGCACCGTTCCTTCTCGATAGGTCCTGCTCCGGAGACGTTCCAGAGTACCTGTCTGTGAAGCAGTGCCTCCCTTGTTGTTTTACCAGGCAAGCAAACCCCCTTGTTCATTTCGATAAAACCCTACTCTCTCGCTCCTGCTCTCAGTTATTGCATTAGGACAACAACGATTCATCTGCTACTTTGTGCTGCGGTAGTTGAACCCATTCCTCTGCATGACCTGTCATTGCCACAGTAAATAGTTGAAACTCACTAGCATGTGTAGGAGTTGATTGAAGCCACTAATGTGTTCCTACCATGCTATGCCTGCTATTGCTTAGAGTGTGTCAGGTCTGATTCATTGGGAATGAATTGGAGTGTTACGATATGTTCTGATGCTGAGAGTTAAGTGTGTGAACACGATTTGGTAAAGGTAGCGGTGAGAGGCCATGTAGGAGTACATGGTGGGTTGTCTCACTGGAACCGTCCTTAAGCCCTGAGTTCTGTGTATGTTGTCCAATGACTCGATACTACCACACATTGGGCTCCGGGCGCTCCAAGCCCTCTCGACTTATTAACCAACTTGATCTCTGTCCAGGAGTCGCAACTAGTTTCTGGTGTTTGTAGGTAGTGCTATTTTTCTACCAAGTGGCACCCGGCAGGGTGGGCTTGGGACAGACTAGGCACACGTGGCCTGGTGTACCGAGTGGCACCCGGATGGTGGGCTCGGGAACCCTGTACACATCGTTTGGGGCCGTAAGCGACACCCCGGCCGGATCTCCTTGCGGATGGAACCCGAATAGGCGATAAACCTGGACTAGAGTCTTGTGTGGTTAGTCAGGTCGTGGCCGACACCCTCGCCAGGCTTCCGCTTGAAGGTTGCCGAGATACATGACGTGTACATGGCGGTAAGTGGCGAGAGCGTGTGTGAAGAAGTACACCCCTGCAGGGTTAACATGATCTATTCGAATAGCCGGGTCCGCGGTTATGGACTTCTTGGATGCTTACATGGTACATAGACAACTTGAAGTGGATACTATAAAATGCTCAAGACAAGTGTGAGTGCTATGGATGGCCTTCTCGTAGGGAGACGAGGATGAATCCATAGTAGTGTATTGTGTGGTGATTAGTGGACTCGTGTACGTTGTTTCACCTCCAGAGTTCTGGTAGTCGTAGAACAGGATAGCCACAGAGTCAAAGCTGGCTTGCTGCAACTAAACCCCACATTACCCCCTTGATACAAATGCATGTACGATAGGATCTGATGTAAGTCTTGCTGAGTACCTTTGTACTCATGTTGCTTCATTTATGTTTTTGCAGCGGAGACTTCGGTCTTACTAGTGTTCTCGTGGACTTCGACTAGTAGCTAGTACCTCAGCTACGATCTTGATCGGATGTTGTAGATAGTCAGGCTCTTCAGCCTTTTCCATTTGTAGATGTCTGTACCCAGACATGTAATGCTTCCGCTTGTTGCTTGATTGCTCTGACTGTTGGGTCATGTGACCCCTGTTTGTAATAATGCTATGTTGGCTCTTCTGAGCCTTTATCTAATTGAGTTGTTGAGTTATGCTGTGATGCCATGTTGTACAGCACATACTTGCATGTTATGCGTACGTGTAATGTGTATTGCTATGTGTGGGATCTGACTATCTAGTTGTTTATCCTTAGTAGTCTCTCTTACCGGGAAATGTCTCCTAGTGCTTCCATTGAGCCCTGGTAGCTTGCTACTGCTCCGGAACACTTAGGCTGGCCGGCATGTGTCCTTCTTCGATCCTGTGTCTGTCCTTTCGAGGAAATGTCACGCGATGAATACCAGAGTCCTGCTAGCCCGCTACAGCCCGGTTCACCGGAGTCCTGTTAGCCCAGTGCTACAGCCTGGATTCACTCGCTGATGACCGACACGTTCGATGCTGGGTCATGGATGCCTGTCCCTGTAAGTTAGTGCCACTTTGGGTTTACGACTAGCCATGTCAGCCCGGGCTCTTTATCATATGGATGCTAGCGACACCATCATATACGTGTGCCAAAATGCGCAAACGGTCCCGGGCAAAGGTAAGGCGACACCCGTGGGGATACCGTGCGTGAGGCCGCAAAGTGATATGAAGTGTTACATGCTAGATCGATGTGGCATTGAGTCGGGGTCCTGACAACCGGCCCAATCGTGCATTATGAATTGCCAACTGCTGATGCTCTAGAGACTAAACTAGTGGTAGAAAGAGATTATGCTTTGCACTTAGAGATGAAGTTGACATGTTGAGGAAGGAAACAACGCAATCACAAGAAATACTCAAGACAACCATTAAATATTTGGTGGATTTCAAAACGAAGCAAGCTGAGACTGACCAGATTGTTAAGGTCCTGAAGGAAAAAAGGAAATTAAATTCCTACTTGGTAAATCATAGGTGAAATGTTCTTTCCATCATTGAATAACCTTTGTGTTGTCTGTTCATGTAATCAATCAAACCATTTGTTTTAGAGATCATGTAATAATTGTTTTTTTGTTTTTTGGTTTGTAATTTTATTTGAGCACAAGTCTGTATTAATTGATAAGACTTGGAGACATTTCATTTGGATTGCTGTGCCAGACCTACAAATATGCCAATCGGGCTGAATGTGCATTCAACAATAGTAGTAGTAAAGATGGACCATAAGTGGCACGCATCGGAAAGGGCCAAGATGCTGGATAGAAAAAGGATGCTGTTGTAGCCAAAAAAAAGTACAGCGGCCTGGCTTATGTATGTTAGTTGATATTATTGATCCATATACTCTATAAGTGTTTATATGTCTGTTAGTTCTGTACATTCTTGGTTGATTGACTCAGTATTTGAATCTTGATACATCGCTTTTGTACATATCTAAATGGGAGTACACATTATGTTGGGTGTGACATTTGAGTTGGACATGAAGTGTTCCAGATATTCGAATTCACCTTAAACTAGATTCTAGCTTCTGAATTTGAGTATCAGCATTTGTAAACCATATTCATATATGACAGTGGAATACATCTTTGTCATCCTTTTGAAGATATATAAAAACACATAGAATGATTTATAAAGATTCATATAGGAATACAAAATGGATTCAAATTTAGTTGCCAGGGTAAATGTGGATGCTTATTGTCCCAAAATTCGAAAGAAGCAGCAGAATGTCCACTCCCACGTCGGATGCCCGAAGCCAAGTGTTTGGGAGATGGAAATTACTGTCTACCCATTACACAGACAATCCATCGGCCCGATTTCCACTGCTCTAAATAGGGGTAGGTTAGTAACTTCAATTAGACGTGACACGACCGCCTTTGAGCCCATTCCGACACGGTGGGCGGCAAACATGGGCGGCAAAACACATTTGATTCAAGCTCGTCCAAAAGACCTCTGTTTCTCCCTCCATTCCCCATTCATACATGGTGGGCGTCAAAACAAACTCAACTCGGCCGAAATCGATGTAGGCAAATATTTTCAATAGGGGCAAGTTTGTTACTTCACTCAGACGTGACAGAGCCGCCCTACCTGTGGGCGCCAACCATGGGCGCTAACCACCCTCTCCTCGCCCCAAATTGCTCTGGGAAAATATTGGCGAGATGCGAGATTACCGTCCTATCCCCAACCGACGAGACGTCCAAATTTTAAATGGGGGCTAAGTTCGTAACTTTCCCATATTTCAGACAGGCGCGTCCCAAGAACATGGTTCCCCGTACCTCTCCCTCCATTTTCCCATTCATACACCGTCCGCGCTAGAACACCCCATCCCCACACCAGCCTCCATCCGCCACCCCATCCATCGCCGCCGTCCTCCACCACATCCATCGCCACCGTCCTCCACCATGCCGGAGCGCCTACCAAGACCGCGTCATCCACTGCTAGAGATGGACGTTTCTCATCCACGGCGACGGACCAATAGCCTTGCATCGCGTCCTCTCGCTTCATCGCTGCCGTCGTCCTCTTTGCCGGGGCCGCTCACACGACCTTCTCTTCCACCGCAACGGGACTTATCCCCAATGCACCCGTCTATCATCGCAGATCTGCTTCAACGCCACCAACAACCATTGCACCCCCGATGCCTACACGGCGCCGCAAGAGAGGTGTTACTTCATATCTCCTCAACTTTTTGATCTCAACCAGAAAATAGATCTTAACTTGGTTACTCTAATTTCTTTTCAGCTCTTAGAATTTAGTTCTTAGTTCGAAGCAAACAATGCATGCTAAATATCATTTATCCAGTTTGTAGCTTCAAATCTGCCATGGCACAACCATAGTACAGTTTATTTGATCATGCTTAGGGTTTAATTGATCATGTTGGTTCCATGGTGGTTTCTTTAATAGAAATCGGAGGGGAAACCCTCTTTTGCTAAAAAAATATGCTTAGAGATTCCCCCTTTTATGACCACTATATGACCAGAATACGTGCTTCATGTCATAATAACACTGCTCCACCCATGAAGCTAAACAAGCTTAGTTGTTCAAATACGAATCTGATATTATTAAAACAGAGTTGTTTAATTAGTCAGCTAAATGTTCCTAAATTAATTTCGAAAATGCATGTTCGCCGCTCGGGTGTGTATCTCTACAGGGTGCCCACGGTGGGCCGGCCCACCCTGGGATTTTGGGTCGTCCCAGGCCCCAATTCCCCTCTGTTCTGCTGCGCGCATCCGATCTCTACTCGCCCCCAGCCGCCTGCCTCGCCCGCGACTTGCCGTCCCCGGACGGCATGACTCTAGGAGGAGACCCCGGACTAACAGGAGGCCAGGAGCCGCTCACCCAACAGCGTCACCGCTGCCCGGGCGCGCCGCCGTGCCTATCTTCCCAGTCCGTTCAAGGCTCAGGCCTGCAGCACCCACCAAGCCAGCCCGATTTATCCTGAGATACGTCCTCAACACTCAGTAGCCACTCCTCATCACCCATTTTCTAATTGATTCATTACTCATTAGGCAGGACTGTCATTAGGGTTTGTTGTGTGCTCAGTGCTACCTACACTTAATGGTTCAGATGTATTTCGGTAATCTTTAGTACCTCTAAAGTTCACAGGGTTTTCAAAATTCCGGCCCTCGGAACAGACACTAGTCATTTTGGATTGTTGGTGTCGGATTTCGGGCTCCGGGAGACCCTTAAGGTTTGAACTCCGGGGTGCGCACGGAGATGACTCCCCCTACCGGCTCACGTCTTGTCGCCTCGCAAAGGATCTAGGCTACACGAAGAACAACACAAGGGACGCAAGGTTTATACTAGTTCAGGCCACCATTGTGGTGTAATACCTTACTCTAGTTTGTGGTGTGGTGGATTACCTTAGGGGCCAATGATGAACAATACAAAGGAAGAACTGCCTCGCGAGGGGAGGGGTTCTTGTGTTGGTCTTGGTCTTGGTCTTGTTGTACCGAAATGGTTGCCTTTGCTTGATACCCTTGCTTGCACTTGACCCCTTTGCACCAAAGAGGAAACAAGGACACTGCGTAGGCCGGCGCCCGCTTGGCTTCGGTCGTCACGGCTTGTGTCATGGGCACCTCGTGAGGTACCCCACCTTGAACTCTTCACCTCCTTGCGAGCCAGCCTGACGAGGCTGCGCCTGAGGAAGCTTCCTGTCGTCTGCCCCGCGAGGCTTGGCCCCTCGCGAGGATCTTGAGCTTGTGTTGACGAAGATGGGTCATACTGGGCCACTCCTTGAGCCACGCTGCAGGCCGCAGGCAGGAAAGTCTGGGTACCCCCGTTCCCAGAACACTGACAGTAGCCCCCGGGCCCAAGCCGCGCCCGGACTTGGCTTAGCAGAGAAGCGAAGGGGCAAGTGCGAAGCGCCATGGGCCCCAACAGCCTGCGGCCTTGGGCGACGCGTGGCGGTTGATTGGACATGGGCGTCCCCGCTTCCCCACAACGCCTCGGCAACTACACGACTTGACAAGTCCCTGCATGCAAAACGGGTCATGATTACCTGTGATCGTGGAGGCCGACGGTTGGCCTCCTCCGGCTATATGTACAGACGGCGCGAGCCCTTCCAGTCCATCCCCTCCTGCTACTCTCCTTCTTCTTCTTCCTCGCCCTTGCTCCACCTTACGCCAATGGCACTAATCCGCCGGTTTTCTGCTGAAGAGAAGGGGAAGGCCCCCCGAGAGGGTCCTGTCCCGCTTCCGCCGAAGAAACGGCACGTTCTCTGCTGTGGAGATGGGGGTGCTTGGCAGGAGGTATCGAGGCCCTGGTTTGAGCGGCGGCCGCCTGGGTTTCCGCTGCCCTTGTACGCCCGGATTGAGGGCCCTGAGACGTAGACGCCGAGCAACATCGCCAGAGGCGCCGTCGTCGCCGACGGATTACGGCGGTGCGCGTCGTTCCTCCTGGAGTTCACGTCGAGGGCTCCTCTCGCGAGCTTATGCTTCACGCCGCCATGCCTCCTCGATCTTGGATTCACCTTCCTCCCGCCTTCGCCTTTGAGATCCCGCCAAGGGGGCCTCTTGAGCTCTGGCTGTAGCACGCCGACTGCAGTACCCCTGCGACCGAAGCGGAGTTCGAGGTCGTTGCTCCGGGCAAGGTCTACATGACCCGGGGTTGGGGTGAGATCGCCCGGGTCTGCCGATCAGAGGGGGCCCTCGTGATCCACCTGGATTACGATGGTGCCTCCCTGATGCTCTTCAATATCTTCGACGAGTAAGGACGCCGGCTGGAGTGCTGCCCCAAAGGCAGCGGCCGGAGCTCTAGAGCGGCGAGGACCAGGCCTGCCGCCCGCCCGCCCTTCTAGCAGCTCTCTGGTGGCAGCGGGCATATCGGAGGGTCCAGCGACTCTTCCAGACTCTTCCTGACTCCGGCGACGAGAGACGACAGCTACGAGCCTCCGAGCTCGCGCCGTTCCCGAAGCAGGGCCAATGTGCCCGTCGGTCGGCGCGGCTGATCTGGATGGGGTTGGCGCTGGCCTCGCGTGGCCCACTGTTGATGATGGCATCTGTCGTCGCGGTGCCTGTAGTTAGGACTCCTTAGGATTCGCGTTTTTTGTCCCTGCGAGGAACGAGGAACACACCCCGCGGGGCTTGTAAGGTGCCTGTAGTTTCTTTTGTTAATATGCTCCTTATCGTGAAGCAGTGTGAGATGCTCGTCCCGTCTTAGCTTAGTTCCTTCTTTCGAACGTCGCGGGGACTTGATGCTCTGCGCCATCAGGTCCTGGTCCCCTGGCAAGCTTCAGCCGTCGCTGGTATGCCAGGTCGCGATGCCGTGGTCAAGGCCAGGAGGTGAGCGGCCCGAGGTCCAGTAAGAGCCCCTGAGTCGCGATGCTCAGGAGGTCCCCTTTAGCGCTCAAGTAGCCATCGTTCCGTGAGAAAGGAGCGCAACATTGCCAATACGGGGCTACATTAGGTGCAGGGTTGGTTTGCGATAGCTAGTAGCTTTGGAGGATGACTTATCTCAAAAGTCTGAAGCCACTCCTTGGCGCGACACCGGCCCGCGCGTCGGCAGCTGAGGAGTTGCCTGGCGAGGTCCTCGCGAGCCTCTTCCCTCTTGCCTTTACTCCCTTTCGTGCTCTACGTCCTCGGGTCCTGGCCCTCGAGTGAGCTCAGCCGTCGCTGGTATCCCAGGTCGCGATGTCATGGACAAGGCCAGGAGGTGAGGGCTGGAGAGCCAGTAAGAGCCCGTGAGTCGCGATGCTCAGGCGCCCCCCCTTTAATGTGCAAGCGGTTCGCGCGGACGAGAAGGAAGGAGACGCTGCGAAGGCCTCGCCCAACGCTGCTCCTTAAAGAGATCCTGCGAGCTCATCACAAGGAAAACGAGAGTTGCCGTTACAATTGCCAGCCAGCTACTGGTTGATCTGGAGGGTGACGAGGGCACTGAGGGCCTGGTGAGGTGGCACCTTGTGGGGTTGCCACAGCCAAAGCTCAGCCACTCAGGTTTGTCGATGTTGCAGGGACGGACCCATGCGCAAACTTCATGCCGTTAGGGAGCAGCTCCATAAGTTGGCGTCAACCGAGCGGGCGATTAAGTCAAGCACGTTAAGCATGAAGGAGCAAATCCATTTAGATAGATGTAGAAAAAGGCAAACGCCACTGGGTCAGGCCCGAGTGGCTTGGGGAATGTAGCCCGAGGGGCGCCCCCAACAAAGTAACCTAAAGACATGAGCAAAAGGGATACATGCCGCAGGGACGGACCCACACGGCCTGAGAATGATGCAGCCCTGGGGGCGCTCCCAGCTGAAAATGAAACTCGAAGGATGTCACCTGATGATGTTGGAGACGAAGGAATGCTGAAGTAGCGGATGATGTGCGCTGCGGAAGCCGATCTTCACGAGCCCCTAGGCCCAGGAGCCTCCGGGGGCGCTGGCGGCTCTTCAAGGGACATCTCCATCTCTGCCAAGACTGCGGAATGCCTGACCTCCTGAGCCTCCAGAATGCTCCTCATGAGATGCTGATGCGCCGCAGCCGTGTTCGGTAGGCCAAAAGGCATGCGAACATAGCTGTGGGGTGGACCTTCGCAGCGTCCCACGCGTGAGGGCTAGAAGCGCTCCTGAGAGGCGGCTCGGTTGAGCCCTGGTACGTCGATGCACACGTGCAACCCACCATCCTCGCCTGGATGGGGAGCTACGACGGTTAAGCCGCGGCTGCCGCTCATGACTCTTGACTCCTGCAGCTCCTGAATGATCTCGCTGATGAACTCCCGAGGGCTTGGCCTTCCTTACCGTGTTCCTTCCTGAGGGAAACGTGCTTTGAAACACGCCTCCAAGTGGTGCCCGAGCGCCTCCCTCGTGATCTTGGCAAAGTCGATGGCCCTCCAGGAGAGCGCCCCCGAGCCTTGCCCGAAGAGGGCATCGGGCGCGCCTTCCTATGCGATAGAAGAAGGCGCCCCTTGAACGGGCACGGATCCTGAGGGGCCTGCCTCCCAAGGGTTCGGACCAGGCGATGTCTTCTTCTTCTTAGGGATTGCCTCGGGAAGTCTTCCGCTCCTGTGCTCTGGGTCTTCGATTGCCGCGACTTGGAAAGCTTGCTCAAGGGAACACACTGCATCCCTCTCCTCACAAGGCACTGTGATGACTCCACTGCTTCCTGGCATCTTGAGGACATTGTAGCTGTGATGAGTCACTGCCATGAACTTGGCCAGGGCTGGGTACCCGAGGATGGCATTGTATGGCAGGCAAATGTGGGCGGCGTCGAAGTCAATGAGCTCGGTGCGGTAGTTGTCGCGCTGCCCAAAGGTGACAGGAAGGTGAACTTGCCCTATCGGAACGGTGGAACCATTAGTGACTCCTGAGAAAGCCTTGGTTGGCTGAAGCTGATTGTATGGCACTTGGAGATTGTTGAATGTCTCGACGGAAAGGACGTTGAGTCCTGCTCCGCCATCGATGAGGGTCCTGGTGACTTGCACATTGCTGATGATTGGGGAGCAAAGCATCAGGAGGACTCCGGCCGTGGCTGCGCACTTGAGCTGATCCGCTGAGCTGAACGTGATAGCGCACGCTGACCACCTGAGAGGGCGCGTGGCCTCAAGCTTGGGGAGGACTGCATTCACCTCGCGAGCAAACTGTTTGAAGATGCGCTGAGAGGCTGGGGCCTGAGCGCCGCACAAGATGCAGGCGATTGTACGCGGCTCCTGGAAGCCCCCAGCCCCTTCGTCCTTATGATGATCTTCATTCCTCCTCGGCTGAGGTGGCACAGGAGGGAGGCCTACGTTGCCTTGAGGGCGATCCTCACGAGGCTGATCCCTCCAACCTCCCTCGCGAGGCTGGTCCTGCCAGTGGTCCTCGCGAGGTCGGTCACGCCACCCTTGGCGAGGGCCACGGTCTTCCCATCGTCCTCCACCTCTTCCTCCTCCTCGGCCATAGCCCCAGTCGTTGCGCTCGGGGCATCGGCCGACACGCACATCTCGCACAGCCCTGAGCTCTTGGCATTTGTTGGTGTTGTGGGTGTGGAGGTCGTGGTACACATAGTACCGACTGCCCTTGAATGACTCAGGCTGGTCCCTGCCTCGCTTGGTGTTCGGCTCTGCTGCAAGCACGGCAGCCCCCTTGCGCTTCACGTCCTTGACCTTGGGCTTCTTCTCTTCTGGATCGGCAGCCGGAAGCTCGAGGAGGGAAAGGCGCCCTTCCTCAGCCCTGGCGCACTTGGTCGCCAAGTTGAACAGCTCCAGGGATGTGCACAGGTCTTCATGGATTGCTAGCTCCTCTTTCATCTTGATGTCACGCACGCCGTCGGAGAAGGCTGAGATGATGGCCTCCTCGGTCACCCTGGGGATCTTGAGGCGAGCATTGTTGAAGCGCTGGATGTACTTTTGCAGGGTCTCTCCTGGATGCTGCTTGATGCGGCGCAGGTGGCTCATGGCCGGGGGCCGGCCGCGAGTGCCTTGGAAGTTGGCGATGAAGCGAGTGCGCATCTCATCCCAGGAGAAAATCGTGCCAGGAGCCAGGTTTAGGAGCCAGGTGCGGGCACTGTCCTTGAGCGCCATGGGAAACCAGTTCGCCATGACCTTCTCGTCCCCATTGGCGGCTTCGATGCCCAACTCGTAGAGCTGTAGGAACTCCGCAGGGTCAGCCATGCCATTGTAGCGTGGGGGCAGATCTGGCTTGAACTTGCCCGACCAGGCCACGCTGCGCAGCTCGGCGGTGAAGGCACGACAGCCTGCAGTGGCCACTGAAGGCCTTTGGTGACGAAGAGCTTGATCTTGGAGGTCTCCGCGCGCTGCCGCCAGGAGCAGCGCGGGGTCTTGGCGCACTGGAGCGGGAGCGCGGTCATGACGTGCCGGTGCGGGGAGCACACGGGCAGCTTCTTGGGGGTGAGGGATCTCTTGGCAGCTCTTCCCTTGCTGCGCGGGCGCCGGACGGAGCGGGTCCCGTCCAGGGGCCGCGCGCCTTGGGCCAGGGCGCCTTCTTGAGGGGGAGGCGGCTAAGGCGCCTCCGGAGCTGCATTGCCTGCGCAGGGCGGGGGGCGGTGCAGCGAGAGGGATGGTGCAGGGGAGCCCCCAGCAGTGCTGACGAGCTCGGTGATGCGGGTGAGCCACTCATCATAGAGGTTGTCGACGGGACGGTAGTGCAGGAGATCTCGCGCCAGGAGCAGCGCAGCGTGCGCGTCTGGAGGAGCGCGATCGGTGTGGGACGACGATCCGACTGGAGTCAGCGACGGGGTGGCGGTGCGGCCTTCTCACCACACCGAAAGATGCAGGGACGACGCCTGCTGCTCGTTCCCCGCCGGGCCGGTGGCGGCGTGGACGGCAGGCGACCCAGAACGACGGGGAGGCCCTCTGACGGGGGCCGTCTAGGTGACATGGGCCACGAGGGCAGCCCAACGTTCGGCGCGGGCTCGATGAGCGTCAGACATGGATGCAACGGACGGCGAAACGCAAGACGGCGGAAGGCGGATTCCGGCGCACCCCTACCTGGCGCGCCAAATGTCGGATTTCAGGCTCCGGCAGACCCTTAAGGTTCGAACTCTGGGGTGCACGTGGAGATCACTCCCCCTACCAGCTCACGTCTCGTCGCCTCGCAAAGGATCTAGGCTACACGAAGAACAACACAAGGGACGCAAGGTTTATACTAGTTCGGGCCACCATTGTGGTGCAATACCCTACTCTAGTTTGTGGTGTGGTGGATTGCCTCAGGGGCCGATGATGAACAATACAAAGGAAGAACTGCCTCGCGAGGGGAGGGGTTCTTGTGTTGTGGTTCTGGCTAAGGTTCGATTGGTCGACCCCCTGCCTTGAGAGTGGCTAGTCCTATTTATAGAGCGAGGCCCTGGTCCTCTTCCTAAATATTGAGCGGGAAGGGCACCAACAATTGGCCATTTTGAAGGGGAACATCTAGTACACTTATCCTAACTAAAGTTGGTCCTCGCCTGCCAAAGGCTTTGATGATGACGCCGGCTTGGGCTCCACGATGACCTCCATCCTACCGTTCTGCTGGTCTTGGTCTTGTTGCACCGAAATGGTGGCCTTTGCTTCATACCCTTGCCTGCGCTTGCCCCCTTTGCACCAAAGAGGAAACAAGGACACTGTGCAGGCCGGAGCCCGCCTGGCGCCCGCCTGGCTTCGGTCGTCACGGCTTGCGTCACGGGCACCTCATGAGGTACCCCGCCTTGAACTCTCCGCCTCCTCGCGAGCCAGCCTGACGAGGCTGCGCCTGAGGAAGCTTCCTGTCGTCCGCCCCGCGAGGCTTGGCCCCTCGCGAGGGTCTTGAGCTTGTGTTGACGAAGATGGGCCATACTGGGCCACTCCTTGAGCCACGCTGCAGGCCGCAGGCAGGCAAGTCTAGGTACCCCCGTTCCTAGAACGCTGACAGTTGGTCGTAGTGACATTGACCCAGATTACTACTGCAAGCCAGGTTTGTTGACAATTTTACTTGTCTTTCTTACTCATTCGATATAATATCCAATTATTCACGTCGATTAGTTGCAAACAACAAGTGCTAGACAAACTTCTTCATTCAGATTTTGGATGGTCTCTTACTGCAGTTACAATTCTGCATACTTGTCCTAGTAAGCTCACAAGTAAATTATTGATTCACTACATCTATGCTTGCCTTGTCATATTTGTTGTCAATATTCTTTTAGGGTGGACCACCCTGTTTCTAAATACTGGAACCGTAGACATGAGTGAATAGTATTTCTCTGTGTGATCTCTTCCATCATGTGTGGGCAACGAACACTGCATTATATAGAAAGAAAGTGTCATTTCTAGCTTTTACATAGGTTTCGATCTTTTACATGGAATACAATCTGCCTACTTGCTTTGTGTCACACTACCAACACTCCACCCTTGAAGCTAAACATTATGCCACTCATAATTGCTTAGTTTATTTGTTCAAATACGAATTTCATATGATTCTAATGTTGCTACTTCAATTTTGAAATGTGTGTCTGCCTGTTATAGAGAGATAAGGGGTTTGTATTTCTGTGTGTGGTCTGGTCAGCACGGTTGGGGGGGGTGAACTTTGCATATGCAGGGGTTTATAGGGAGACACTCTTCGAGTTGAATCTGCAATGCATTCCATAGATAATCTAACTACTTTTTATGTTTTCATGAATCTCACATTCTGAACAACATCATAATGGTTATGAGCTTGCGCACATGAAAAGAATAAAGCAGAACAATGCCATGGCTGTCAAACTTGGCATTAAGGGACTGAAATCAAGTCTGGATGCAATGCAATGCAAATGCTCTCCACCTACAGATTCATGCTCAGAATATGATCCTAAAAGTGATTCTGAGCTAGAGGGAGACCTAAGTCAATGTAGCTCCCTAGTGGAGGAGTCAGAGGAAGATGCCCTATCTTATTCACCCATCAAGGTAGTTGCTCTAACTTTCCAAGGTTACATTGCTCGCACATATCTTGCAACTGATGCTTTGCATTGCTTCTACTTTGCTGAACTGCCATTAGCTTAGTTTACACATCGTGTATGTGAATACACCCTGCCTATCCATTTTCAGTACATATTCCATCTGTCATCATACCATATTTATCCATTCAAATGTTGTTCTTGTGTATCAGACGTTCAAAAGGAAGAGGGCGATTGCTGATCATGGAGGAGCACAAGCAAAGTATTTGGAAAAGGTAGTGGCACCTGATAAATCAAATAGCCCATTAGGTGTAGTTGCAATATCACCTGACCCACAAAACACCCCAACTCTAGAAGACTCTAGCCCTACTACACTGGTCATTTCTGATGCCCCAACTCAGTAGACCCCAACTGCAGCAAACACTATGATTATGCCAGTTGACATAGCACCAGCTGTACGACGCAAAACCCCCATTCCAGCAAAGAGTACACCAAATCCAGTTGCCAAATCCATTTTCGAACCAAAGAGCCCCAATTGCAGCAAATAGGACCCCTGTTCCATTTCTTCCCAGTTTAGAAGACGAAGCTTATGTTGTTGTCAGGAACTTTGTGCGCATCTTTCCTTCATGGAAAGATTATACCGCAGACACAGAACAATTTCCAGTCTTCCTCCACAACTTACGCGTAAGTAATGTACTAATGTTATTCATGGTCATTACTGCATATGTTTCTGCTGACAGAAGACACAAGATTTCATTCTTTTAAATAGGCGAGGAGCAAACTAGATTGTGATGACGAGCAAGGGTTGGTTGCGCTTTTCAAGCACTCATTGATGAAGTATCGTTCCTACCTGAGGCAAGCGCACTTTGATGGCAAGCCTCTGAACGAAATTTCTGTAAAGTCTCCGGTGCTACATTTATCCGACGGTGACTGGAATCATCTTGTTACACATTGGTCTTGGCTGCAGCGTAAGGTACTGTCTATGATATCGCATCACAATTTGAACTACATTTCTGCATTTGCCTTAATGTCTCACTTGTACGAAAACTGTTAGCAGAAGAACATTCATTCTCAAGGGACCACAAAATCTCGCAACTATACTGCACACTGCATTGCTCTTGTGAGTACCTCTTGCCCTGTATGACCATACTTACTTTCATAGCTGTTTGATTATGTAGCATCACTGCACATGTTAGCCTCGTAATCGTCCATTTGGTGGACATTATAAGATCCGTATGGACTCTTACATAAATTTAGAATCAACCCAATGCTTTTGAAGAGGTTTAGCTCTGCAATCCTCTTGTAAGGACTGAACGCGGTCTATCACTGTACTTACATTAACAGCTACTCCCTCCGTCCCATAATATAAGAACGTTTTGTACAGTACACCAATGTTCAAAACACTCTTGTATTATGGGAAGAGGGATCAGTTTATTTTGTAGCATTCTGCATCTTATCTCCCTCGCCCACCATTTACTAAAAAAGATCAGATCTATATTTAATCTTACCAACAAGTAGAATACATAAACAATGCCAGTGCAGAAGTGTAGCCCATTGCTCTTGTCACTACATTTTCTCCTGTAACGCTTGTACTTCCAGGGATTGGTAGTTGATTATGTAGCATCAATCTACATCTTATCTTCATTATCCTCTATCCCTTCTAGTATTATCATATCTATAATTACTCTCTACAAAATGTAGAGTATAGGCAATGCTTATGAAGAAGATTCTGTGCTGAAATTCTTGAGTTATCCTTCCCTTGACATGGAGAAGGGCATTATAAAGCCGGTGTTAACTGTTAATGTAAGTCAGTCCTTCTAAAGCCTTTATCCTCAACTGCTATTTAATTTGCTCATTCTCCCTATCGTTTACTTCTGTTTAGTTTGCTGTTTCTACCAAAATGCATGTTCGCAAGAACCGTAAGTTCTAAGTTTTACTTGTAAAACCAAATTCCTTATTCATACCATGCACATTACTTAATACTCCCTATATGTATGCTTGTTTTTGAGGATCTATAATCCAGTGTGTGGTGAAGCAGCCCACGTTTGCACCTTTTCATCTCTTGTTTTATCTTTCTGATGTGGCTGATGATATGAACGACATGCCATGCACACTATCCAAAATAGATACAATGATTTTCTTTGCCCTTCATCTATGCTTGTTATGTTGACATGGTAATCCAGTAGTGTGGTGAAGCTCCCCGCATTATGAACAATGCCAAATTATGCTATTGATATTTTTGAACTTACTCTTTATCTTTTAATTTGAAATTGGATGGAATTGACAACACATTTATCATCTTTGTTTATACACGTGCAAAACCTGTCATCTCTCTGCTTTGTTTCAGGGTGATATGCCTGATGGCATGCACAAGTCTGCTGAAGGCTGTGAGACAAATCCAACATATATTGCAGCAACGAAGGCAAAACATCTTGAAGATAGCGAGACAACCCCAAAGTCTTGTCTTGATGCAGTGTTCAAGTTACTTGAGACTAACAGTCAGACAAGCTCACAGAATACGTTGTCTGAATCAGTTCAACTTCTTCAGTCCCAAGTTCTAGCAGAAAGGCATTCTGCAACTCAACTTCGACTTGAAGTCCTATCTCTAAGAAAGATTGCGGAGAACACCAATGAGAACCTTATCACTAAACAGCTACACCTGGAAGCTATGACCGACATGCTAGGCCGGTCTCACAGCCTTGCTCCGCAGCTTGCGCAGTAGTTCCCCCGCAAGGCTAACCTTTCTTGAACTGTCTTGGAAGTGGTCTCAATTCAGTATTATTTTGTTATGCTACAATTGTGCCCAGTTTTTGTAATCTGCTTCTTCGTTGCGCTCTATGATCACTGGTGGCGAACTTCAATGCCTAGCGGATGTAATATACCTTAAATCCTTTATTGTATAGTGTAGGTTTATTCTTAGTTACTATCCCGTATTTTCTTTATTGTATAGAGTAGGTTTGTTCTTAATTCATACTAGTTACTGCCATCATTCGCTATCTGAAAAAAAATCAGATGTAGTCGACCGGGCCGAAACATTCGACTCTAACGGGCCTGGTTTCTAGCGGGCCACAATTGGGCCGTCCTGCGTCTTTCTTGGGCCCGAATGATTGGGGCCTTCACACATTGCGCAAGGCCCAAACTTACACCAGCCTATATTTTAGTTGGGCATTTTCTCGACCCAGCGCTTAGTTTGGCCCAGGTAGCGTTGGGCCATTAACAGGCTGAATATTGTACTGGCCTGTTACGGTCGAGATGAAACCATGGGCCTTTAGCAGGCCAAAATGCATGTTGGGCCTCAATTTTCACTAGTTGTCGACGGGCCTTCAGCAGGCCGAAATGTAGACCAGGCCTTTTTGGGCCAAGTTAGCTCATAGGCCGTTACCAGGCCGAAACATATCTCAGGCCTTAGTTGGCCCACTGATATCATGGGCCTTTAAGAGGCCGAAAGATTAGTACAGGCATCAACAAGCCGAATTACATGAAAGGCCTTTAACAGGCCCAAGGTCACGTTGGGCTTAACTGTTACCACCTTTAGCATGGGCCGTTAGTGGGCCCGATGTCCCATCGGACCATATATGGCCCATGGGTAGCAAGGGCCATTCCCAGGCCGAAAGTCACACCGGGCTGAAATGGGCCCATGTCTACATCAGGCCTCTAACAGGCCGAAAGTCACTGGGCTGTAGTTGGGCCCAAATATTCGGCGAACAATTAACGGGCCAGATCTGGCTTCGGGCCGCAAATGGGCCCAAATATTGGGTGAACAATTAACGGGCCAGATCTGGCTTCAGGCCGTAAATGGGCCCAAATATTGGGCAAAAAATTAACGGGCCAGATCTTGCTTCGGGCCATAAATGGGCTTTTATTAAGCATGCCGTTATTGGGCTGGCCCACTAGTACCTGATTAAGTACTACAGGCCTTTGACTGGGCTGGTCTTTTTAACCTATATGGGCCTCTGTTGGGCCCAGCCACGTGTCGACGTATCATAGGCATGTCTCCTCCAATGGACGGGCGACATCTGGCCCACTAACGAGCTGACACGTGTTCCCTTCGGCCAATCAGAATTTTACACGTGGAAATTTCCCATTGGTCAGGGCTGTTAACGGGTTATTGGATCCAAAATCCGACCCGATAGCTTAACGGCATTCCGTTACGGTGGATGCCACGTGTCGATCACCCTTGACAAAAGCACTTCTGTGACGCGCGATTTATCGTCATGGAAGTGGACACTTCCGTGATGATAATTTTGGTAATGTCATGGAACACTTCTACGACAGCACAGGTATGACTATCTTGATTCTGTCATAAAATCGTCATGGATGTACATGCATGACAAAAACGCGACCTACTGTGACAAACACATATCATCACGAAAGTGTATTTTTTTGTAGTGTATGTACGAAAAAATGGACGGCTTGACATATTCACACCTATGATGTGGTAACTAAGCAGAATGCACTTCAACAAATTAGAAGCACTGCAAACTAGACACCATATGGAAGGTGCAATCAATATCACTCTGCCAAGTGAAAACTGTCTCATCATAGGTGTCGTTCATCAAACTAGAAGCCATACATGCTAGAAATCATATTCAAGACGCAAACCAATATCACACTGCCAACTTAAAGGTGTCCCATCATAAGTGACTCATGTAGGATACACAAGAAGAGTACTTTAATGTAAGAACATGGTGTGATAGACAGATATAGTATGTACCAAAAACAGGAAAGCGTGTCATATTCACATGTATCATGTGTAAGCTAAGCAGATGCAGTTTACACTAATTAGGAGCAATACAAGCTAGACACCATATGCAACATGCAACCATATATCGCACTGCCAAGTTAGAGTAAGCACCTTGGATGGTGGAGTAGGGGAGCGGAGACTTGGACCTTGTAATGCACTATCAGTACAAGGAGAATCGGTACAAATGCTCCATTTACGTTGCTGTGGAGGACCACCATCATCGCCTTCCTTACTCTTTTCCTTCCTCTTTCTTGATTTTGCCTTGTCAAGTCAAACCCACAAGAAAAAGGAATAAAATTTGCTCTTCAGAACTCATTGATGCATGATACTAACGAACACTACTTTCATGTAAGGCAGCCGCATGATAGGAGGATGGAATATGTATGAAAAACAGGACGGCGTGACATATTGACATGTATGATGTATAAAGTGTAAACTAAGCACAAGGTGCTTGAACTTGCTAGAATCAATGCAAGCTAGAAACCATATGAAATATGAAACCAATATCACTCTGCCAAATTAAAGGGTGCCCTAACAAATGTATTTGACCAAATTAGAAGCAATACATAGCAATAGGCTAGAAATAATATGCAATATGCAACGAATAAAGGTGACTCGTCGTAAGTGATTGATGCAGGATACAGAAGAGAGGTAGTTTCATGTAAGAACAAGGTTAACACATAGATGTAGTGTGTACCAAAAATACGAAGGCATGTCATATTCACAGGTATAGTGTGTAAACTAAGCAGATGCAATTTACCCTAATTAGAAGCATTACAAGCTAGACACCATATGCAACATGCAACCACATATCACACTGCGAAGTTAGAGCAAGCACCTGTGATGGTGGTGTAGGGGAAGTGCGGTCTTCAAGTACAGAGCTATGTTCAATATCTTCATTTAGGCTTGTTGTTTCTTGAGAATCATGTGGAGAGGATGAAATTGCATTCTTTATAAGAGTAGTGCGTCTCATATTAACCCACAGGCGTGACTATCTCATCATAAGCGATAGATGCAGGATACATAAGAACAGTAGTTTGATGTAAGAACATGGTATGATAGGCAGATGTAGTATGTACCAAAAACAGGAAGGCATGTCATATTCACATGTATAATGTGTAAGCTAAGGAGATGCAATTTAAAAAATTAGGAGCAATACAAGCTAGGCACGATATGCAACATGCAACCAGATATCACACTGCCATGTTAGAGCAAGCACCTTGGGTTGTGGAGTAGGGGAGATGAGATTTGGAACTAGCATTGCAGTACGAGTAGCAGGAGAATCTGCGGAGATCATCTATTTCGGTTGCTCCAAAGGACCACCATCATTCCGTGCCTTCGTCCTTTCAGATTTTTCCTTGTCAAGTAAACACACAAGAAAAAGGAATGAAATTCGCACTTCCAAATTCGTTGATGCATGATACTGACGAACACAACTTTTATGTATGGCAACCACATTGTAGGAGGATGGAATATGTATGAAAAATGCTAAGAAGGCATTTCAACAAATTGGAAGCAACGCAATCTAGACACCATATGAAAGATCCAACCAAAATCACTCTACCAAGTTAGATGTGTCTCATTATAAGTGGCACTTCAACAAATTAGAGGCGATACATGTTTGAAATGTATGCAAGATGCAACCAATATTACACTGTCAACTTGAAGGTGTATCATCAGAAGTGATTGATGAGGGATACACAAGAAAAGTAGTTTGATGTAAGAACATGGTTAATAGAAAGACGTAGTATGTACCAAAAACAGGAATGCATGTCATATTCACAGGTATAATGTGTTAACTAAGCAGATGCAATTTACCCTAATTAGAAGCACTACAAGGTAGACAACATATGCAACATGCAACCACATATCACACTGCCAAGTAAGAGCAAGCACCTGCGATGGTGGTGTGGGGGAATCACGATCATCAACTAGAGAGCTACGTTGACTATCTTCATTTAGCCTTGCTGTTTCTTGAGAATCATGTGGGGAGGATGACACTGCACTCTTTAAACGAGTAGGGTGTCTCACAGTAACCCACTGTGGTGACTGTCTCATCATAAGTGATTGACGAGGGATACAAAAGAGCATTAGTTTAATGTACGGACATGGTTAATAGACATATGTAGTATGTATCAAAAACAGGAAGGCATGCCATTATCAAAGGTATAATGTGTAAAGTAAGCAGATGCAATTTAACCAAATTGGAAGCAATACAAGCTAGACACCATATGCAACATGTAACCACATTTGACATCGCGAAGTTAAAGCAAGCACCTGGGATGGTTGTGTGTGGCAATTGAGATCATCAACTGCAGAGCTATGTTTACTGTCTCCAACTGCTGACACTGCACCCTTTAGAGCGCGGAAACGCTTAGTGCTTATCCTCGAATTACACTGGAGCGACTTCTGTCTTTTCTTTTCTGCATTCATCAACACTGCGTCAGAGCCTGAAATACCCATGCATAAAAAACAATAGTGTGAGTATGGGTGAAGTGTGTGCACAATTAGTACAGTGTAAAGGTAGCAGATAACAGGCCGGTGAGAAATAAATGACGGGAGACATATGATAGCTCTTCAACATGCATGGCACACTAAATTACTACAAGATTCTATGAAAATAATAGTCGACTGAAAACAAATAGGTTAGTCCGATGTACAAAGAACGGGAAGATCGCCTTCTTCTACCTCCAGCCAGTCAGTGTTGACGATCTTCCTCAAAACGCCAGGGACCACCGGCCCAGTCCCCTGCCTGCACCCTCCTGTCGACCTCACCGCACCGCCGTGCTTGGCACCACCCCCCGCCATCCATTCAAGCCCCGCCGACCTCCAGATCAGGCGCAAGCAGCTCCTGCACCCCACACCGCTATGATAGACACCGATGCGCCGCTTCCCCGGCGAACATGCGGACTAGGTGCTCCGTGCGCCTAAGCGGGTGCTGCTTCTTTTAATTGCGGTTCGACTGACCCTGAATTGAAATCCAGGCGGGCTACTGACCTCTAGCAAAGGTGAAATAGCAAAGGAAGGAAACCTTGTGCATTTAGTATCACGAAGAAGATGCAGTAAGAAGCGATCAACTAGTTTCTTTCGTGCGATGAATGCGGTGTGAGCAGAGACGTAAGATTTGCACAATTAAGGGAAGATGAGTACCTCTTTCTGCTAGCAGTGTTGTGTCCTCCTTCTGTATTTCCAACGATCTTCTTGTGGTTCGCTGGAAACGAGAAATTGTGGAGGATGGTGGAGCCTTGGAAGAACCCATGGCCAAGTTGTTGAGTGTGGTGCGGTGGTCGTCTGTCGGTGGCGGGGAACCAGATCCAAGGCGGTGAACGACGGCTTAGCGGGAATAGCTCCGGTGCAGTGGACGGTTGAGACAGTGCAGCGGCAGCAGTGAGACGCAGGACGACGTGGTCTGAGTGGTTCTGGTACGGCGCATGTCGGCGACGGCGTCGTGGAGGCAGCTCTGCCTCGGCTTCGGCTGCTAAGTCCTGGAGGGCATTCTGGTTGCGGTTGCGTTGGACGATGATGTCGGGGTACCGGCTCCAGCGTGATGGAGGAGGGCGGCGGTGGATTGGCTGCTATGGGGTGGAGGACAGAGGATGTTGGGGTTTCGCGGCTAGTCGAGAGGACGTTTTGGCGCCCACGGTGTATGAATGGGGAAACGGAGGGAGGCGGGGAACTAAGGGGGAACAATGTTTAGGTTTGTGACGCGCTTGTTTGAAATTTGGGGAAAGTTACAAACTTTGCCCCCATCTAAAATTTCGGACATATTGCGGGTTGGGGGTAGGACAGTAATCTCAGGTGTCCCAAATGTGGGCGGGATAGATTTTGGCCGAGTGCATGGGTGTTTAGGTGCCCACGGCGTATGAATGCTTCTCGGAGGCGGTTGAGACTGGCATCTTGGTGAAGTTACAAACCTACCCCGGTTTAGACCTTTGGACATCGGGTCGATAGGCTACACAGGCCAGAGTCGAGATAGTAATTTCCTACCACCAAACATTAGTCTCTCGCGGTTTCGGGTGACCAGAGGCCTATTTGGCGCTTTGTTCAATATTTGGGAGTGGAAGCATTAACGTTCTCGGTTCTCTTGAAATGAACTTTTAGGATTTGTCAAACTTCACAAATCTTTACTCCTGAAAATCCTAAAGCTACAATTATTTTGGAATGGAGGGGGTACATTTGAATATACATTGTACACGAGTATATATTAAAAAATATGCAACTTACCTCAGTTCATGCATGGTTCTAGATATAATCTCCTTGGTTGCAAAAAAAAGTTAGACATGCATATGAATATATATATCATGTTCAAACGCACAACAAAGGTTGATGCCCCCTTTTACATCTGATTTACAAATGCCATTATCTCGGGTTCAAATAGATGAATGCACTTCCTATGAATTCGAATCTTCGAAACCCCCTTTATGTTAAATTTGACATGTATTCTATTTCATAGCTAGCAATTTGGAATGTATCCATGCAAGTGACAAAAGTATAAAGTGCTTCACACTAACAACATGGAGTGCACTAATTAATGTTTATATATGAATTGCAAAAGCATCCATTGCCTGTATTTCAAACCTCTCTCACTCTATGGATAGATAATATGAAATAAACACATGCACATGCTAGAATTCAGTAGAGTATGGGTGTCTGATAGACCGATTTTCGTCCATACGCAATTTGAAAAACTCATGATCTCATCCAAAAATAATAATGCCATTTATATTTTAATCTAATGCGTAGAACCGCCTTTTACATGTAGATGGACTATGCCTCAGCCCGTTCTCACAAACGTGTTATATATCTCTCTATCTAATGCATAAGTGCACACATTTTATATGCATCGGCATTTCTCTTTCACACATTCTCACAATCTCTCTCGGGGTGTCGGGGTGTCTCACGCACATGCTCTCTCTGTTTCTCTCTCTCTTTCTGACTACTATGTACCACTCTTTTCACTAATCTCAGTTGGAAAACACTATTTCTCTCACATGCATGTATACACACACACGGTCTCTACTAGCCCTCTACACGCACATATATGTGCCTACGTGTCTCCCGCACGCACATTATCTTTAGGCATCTCTCGCGCACATTGCCCCCCGGACACACCTCTCTCTTAGTAGTTGGCAGATATGATTTCATCATATCATTCGGTAGGATATCCCTGACTGCTAGGCTGGATGGTAATACGAGGCAAAATTTTACCCTAGTTCGGACCCTTGCAGTTGAAGAAAAAGCCTACTCCTGGTACTGTATATTAGTGATAGGGTGTGTAAAAAGTACATGTGAATACTAGGCATTGTGCGTGTGTGTATACTATCGATGAACTAGCCCTCGAGCTTCTATAACATACTTGGGGCCTAGGGTTACAAATCATATATAGTCGGCTTATCACCAGTGGGGATAGAGTCCTCCGTGACTCTGGTAGCTTCGTGTTGTACGCCGAGTCCTCCACATGGGTCTTCTTATAACGCGTCTCAGTCCAACCTATATGTGGTGCAGCATGGAACCGACCCATGAGTCTTCATGTTGACCCACCACAACTAGAAATGATGTGCCCACCACACCACACACGCAATCGGCCACTATGAAAATAAGCATATACAATAGTACAATGTTATACATGAAAGTTAATTGCATGGTGCATCCAAAAATATTTGTTCTGCATTGTGAATGTTTATATATTCTCCTAAAATATTAGTCATGGGAAAGAGAAACGAAGGGCATATCTCTCCTTGTCTCCACAGGACACCCCCTCTTTCTACACCACTTTCACGTACGCACACAAACTATCTCTCGGCCCTCTAAAAGTATGCATGCCCACGACACATTCACGCGTGACGGTCAATGTATTTCAAGCTAAAGCACTATATGGTCACTGGACTTTAGAATATGCTCATTACGGTCACCGTATACATTCTCGTGGTGATCATACGGTATCTAGCTCACGATACGTCTCCATATTTTGTTGATGACACTGACGGACTTTGCATTTGATGCATGCTCCGTATTTTGTTGATGACACTTATGGTCATTCTATTTGAAGCGAAAGCATGATATGGTTACTGGACTTCAGAATAAGCTCATCACGATCACCACATACATTTTGTCGTGCTAACCAACATGTGGTTGGATGGTTAGGAGGACAGTGTTTTTTTTGAGCCCACCAAGGTTAAAGTCCCGGTGCTCGCATTTATCTTGTGTTAGTATTTATCTTGTGTTAGTATTTTCCGGCAATGTGCGTTCAGTGGGAGGAGACATTCCACTCGACTACGAGGCACCTATGGTGATTTTGTCAAATCTCAAGATCATATGCTGGCCCACTCTATCGAAGGTGCTCATAGGGGTAGGGTCTATGTGTGTGTGCTTATAGCGGTGAGTGCTTGCGCGGATATATGAGCCCTTGTGTCTATACCGTGTTAAACAAATACATGTCATGATTATATGGTCACTGGCTCACCCGTACAACTCTGTATTTTGTTGATGACACAATCAATTGACCAGTCAAACGTTCCACGTGGCACAACTAGGAATGCTACATCGACGGAGATTTTACAGAGTTTTACAAGGTGAGATTGAGCTGGAAATTTGTGATTGGAATAAGGGGAGGGAGGGGCCCCACCCACCTGAAAATCAAGGGGGCGCATGTTTATTTGGTTAGGAAGGAGCGCGTAAAGGCATGTAAGACCCCGTACGTCTAGCATTTTTGGTGGCGCAACTAGTGTTGCACCATCGGGGCGCGTAACCATGGGGCCCACCTGTTAGCCCGTATATGAAAGAAAGAAATGGAAGTTTGAGTCTGTACTATGTTAATAAAATAGGATTACATTTTAGGGTGATCATATGGTCACTGGCTCACCATACAGCTCCGTAATTTGTTGATGACACGATCAATTGACCAGTCAAACGGCACACATTCAGCAGCACACATTACCATAGGGCCCACCCGTTAGCGCGTATATGAACGCTAGAAATGGAAATAAATTAGTGGTTGGTGGGTATTCGAAGTCGTGAGACCTCTGGTTGGCAGTCGCCAGCGCTGGGGGGCGTTGATTGGGCGGTGCGG